>NC_091943.1:31544797-31749797 GCF_041260155.1 Ptychodera flava
CGGTGTCCATGGGGACTAAAAATGCACGTTCATAGTTTTCTTCTAGTCGACTACCATAGTGATCGAATCAACATTATCGATGAAATCTAAAAATTACATTTTTAGTACATGCATGCACTTTTTACTTGCCACTTCAAGCAAAGTACATTTACATGAATTATCACACACATATGATTTGATATTTTTTGGACAAAGCATTATATCGGCCACATTTTGCCTTCCTTTTGGGAGGGGACTTCAGAAGTATAGCAAGTCAGACGGAGGTCTTGAACACATTGTGGGTTTGTTGGGGGGGGGGGTATTGAGTAACAAGGGAGGGTCACTTATTTTCATGCACGGAAAAGGGGGAGGGTCACTAATTTTTGTGTATGGACTTTTGAAGGGTCACTATTTTTGATGCAGCGGTGTTTCGAAAAAACACCGGCCCACCCCCCCTTGTAATTTATGTCCAGTCCCTAACTCTGTATGATGTGTGTGTGAAAGGAGGGGAGTGTGGCAGTTGTGCCGTGGGTTAAAACTACAAGAATAATTATATGGGCCGATAAATAAATGATTGCCAAGTAAAGAAATAAAACGTCTACTCACTATTCTGCGTCAGCATATCGCAATACCCTGATAAGGGCATACATCTACGATGTAGGGTATTGAGAATTTGAGGTGTAGCAGGAAATGATGGCAAGTATTCTGTGTCGGGCTCATCGTTGTTGTACATCAACCAGCGGCATATTGTATCCTCTACAGACAAATCTTCACTTATATGTAGTGGGCACTGAACGAAGTGCCATCTTGTCATGTTCTGCTCCGCCCAATGCGACCCTGCAGCCCTGAGGAAAATACCACGTAAGGATGTTGTACCTTATGTACGAAAGAAAAAGTTAGTCTGGTGGCACACCAACGAGGGCGTCCTATTCATGCATGACCTCTGACCCTAATGACAATGCACAAGCAACAATCGCCACAATCGCCATGTTCGTAGCAGTGTGAGTCATGAGCCAACGGCATCGAGTAGTAGTGAGAAATTTATTTTGCAGAAGCACGACATAATTCGCGACCAGTTGTTATAATCAGTCGAAATTTAAAGGCAAGTACTTATTAATACTACAAATTTACCTTTCGTTATTTTGTATGTCTTAACATCCCATCCAGTGCTGGGTGCGCAATGATCATTTGGACCGGGGGATTATGCCATGGACAACGCAACGCCGCAAACTGTCTGTGCTGAGGCTATGCGAACAGTGTGCTTTCCTGCGATTAAAATTCGTCGAACAGTCTCAGGAAGTGCATCATCATCATAGACTGACATAGTCGCATTGCAAAGTATTTGGTTATCTTGACTGTCATTTCAAGGATAGGAATTCTGATTCAGTGATTGTTGAGGAAGTAATATTTTCGAAAGGGTTTATCCGTGGTGGAACGTTAACGAAATATTGGGAAATCATTTCTCAGTCGTAGAATTGACGTGTTTTTACAATAGGTGGTAAGCAAAGGGGTGCGAAGAAGGGCTCTTCCTACCCTCCATACCCCTTGGTGTTATGCTCAGTGTTGTCGTTTGCGTGAGGCAAACAGGCTGCTTTAAGTGACACGACAAACCCGCGATAAAGCGAAGGCTTTTCCGAAGAAAGGGTTTTGCTCATATTCAGGTAATGACAGAAGCTACTGTGGAGGGGCATCAATTTTGCAAAGCGTAGACAGAAATATTTAAAGTTATTCCCAATACGTCCATGTTCTGAGCAAGGCAGTTGTTTGATGTATCTGTGATTGTATTGTACAACATAAATTTTGGCATGATTACAGCCATGCGTGTAAAAACGAAATTCTTCATAACATCTCAAAATACCAAGAGTATAATAACTAGGCCGTACTAGTGACTCATGAGACACAATAGTTCAACTTTTCTAACTCATCCTGAGTTATACAAATTGAAAGATGGAGCCAAAAAAATCTCTTGACATTTATTTACGAATACAAGTGCATTTTGGTGTGAATGGAACAGAACCGCGAGTAGGTTGTTACTTTGATTGAAGTCATCTAACCGTGACAATTTCTGTTAGTTGGGGCATTCTACATCAGTATGTGTCATTATAAATTATCTCCTCAATTTAAAATATCACAAAGTGAATGTTTTACTTACATGTAAGGCAATCATTCTCATTAGTGCAGTACTACACTGAAGTGACCCCTGCTATTAATAATGACACTAGAATGAATGTCATTTATCATTTGCTGTAGTGAAACTTGAAAGTGGCAGGTTATCCCAATTATTGCATGTGTAGCGCCATGCTTGTCATTTTTGTGGCTTCATCGTCCCTACAAAAGAAATTTCAAGCACAATTTGAAAACCTGTAATGTACATGTGTGTGAAGAGGATTGGATGCTGGACAGAAGCAGTGATACCGTCTTCCTTGCTGGTATCAACCCTGACTCTCTCTAATCATACAATTTTTTACCGAGAGAAATTAATTTGAAAAGAGAATTGACATTGACATTGAACAACAATTAACTTCCTTTTAATTGTTCCAGTGTTTCAGAAACAATAATTCCCAAGGACACTTTGTCCTCTTCAGAAAAAAAGACCTTGAAGTTACTGTGTTATTGAAGGATTTGTTAATGCCTTTGGCAAAAGTGGAAAAGGAAAAACAAATGTGTAGCCTATTGTTCTGAAATGAACTAATACCATCAAGGTCGGCATACTTTCAATTGGAATATTTAATCCTCTTTTTCCTTAGGGGTTAAAGTTCACAAGTATATTCAGTGAACTTGCCAAGAACATTATCTTCCAGTTTTTCAGTTTGATTTGATATTTCATCCAATCATTGCCCATCAATACTCTGAATATACATGCTTCATTTTAAACTTTTCTCAATTATTAAAGACGTATGAGGCAAAAAGGTCAATGTACAGGAAGATTCAACATTGCTGGAGGAAAATTATGATTTTTTTGTCATTTTCCAATTCAAAATGTAAATACATACAATATCCCTAGGGACCGTGATACATGTATTGTTCCGGGATTTATATAAAATGAAGTGATTGTTAAGTCTTTCAGGGACCTTTTGTTCATGTGACGGCAAAAGAAAACTTTCTTTGAGTTCATGCAGAATATGAGTGTTTGATAATGTCACTAATATTTTCTGCCGAGTACCCCATGTTTTATGAATGCAAGAGTTGTTAAGTTACATTTTGTAGCAAGCTATACTTTAAATGCAGTATGTACTTGTCCTGTTAACTCTGAAGGAAACAAATCATGTACAAATGTCAGCAAAACCATTCTATTTACATATGTATGCAAATAAAATACACACGTTACAGCAAATATGATCAGAAGGTATTGACAATACCATGTTTGACATATTTTGTGTGGTTATAACCTGGTGTAGTTTGGAAAAGGAACTATTCCTTTTTGTTCCACACAGTCACAGAACACACATTGAAAGGTGTTACTCTTAGGGGTCAAATTGCAAATTGATTCTGGTTTACCCTTGTAGGGTAATGTTTACTTTTGTCCAAGGCACCTCAAAAAACATCGCTAAACAACTAATTATACTTAATGTTAGTATTTCAAAGTAAACATCAATACTGTGTATGGAACAGTGATGGCTCATAAACTGATGATGTAAGTCGATGGTTCAGTGCAATGGGTACATACATGTAAATCTTTTTTCTGGTCTAAGACAAGAAAACACAAAAAATACCTTTTTACACTTGGGGTGGCGCGTCTACCCGACAGCCCCCGATTTAATGGACTTTATAAAGAAAAATTTTACAGAACCATAACGTACATGTTATAATATAATCAAAATTCATTAGGAGTTGAATGATATCTAATATGTACTTTTATCTTGATATAAATCTGTTGTACCTGGACAAGTCTTTGAATCAATATCTGCTTTTCTGATGATACATTCTCGTGAATGAACAAAATACAAAATATATGTATCACTAGTTCGGAAAAAATTGAGGGGAAGCAAGCTAGGTACGGTGTAGACGCCCGAGAGAATGTGACAATCTTCTATTCACTCTCTATTATATACTCTCATTAGCATACAAGGCATCACAGGTGTGAACGAAAAATCTACTGCATGTCAACGATAAGAAAACATTTCTGTTCTAATTCGCTACGCTCAAACGAACAGAAATTTAAATTCTGGTCTAAGACCAAGAAAACACAAAAAACACCTTTTTACACTTGGGGTGGCGCGTCTACCCGACAGCCCCCGAGATGAACAAAGAACGGGCGTAATTTGGTAAATGAAAACAAGATATACTAATGTAAGAAGAATTTTATAGACCTAATGTACGAGACACGTTTAAGCGTGCATCAAGACTGTCTTGGACATAGCCATCTTTAGCTTTTTCGCTGCGCCATCGTCCGTGCCGTTTGAACATTCTACATGAGAAACAAACGTCATTGGGGCCTGGTGTGTGACGTCCAGACACAAAACTGCTAGTTTTTTCGCCTTTGGAGTCTCCTTGCCTGCCGTCGTCTGGGCTTTGACCAAAGTTTTTGTTACGCCGAACACGCCGGTAGTTTATTCGTCTCCTTAAAGCGTGGTATTCAGCTCTCCGGATTTTTCTTTCGTCACCACTATCAGAAGCTAGCTCGTCCGCCTCGTACTCTTGTACCACCGCCCAACCAAATTCTGAACGGTCAGCCATTTTTATGAGTTTCTGGCGATGTTCAAGTATTTCCATACCTTCTTTAAGATCTGCGGCCACCTGTTGAAATTTGTTCTTTTGAAGGTTGGTGTTGGCCTTGTCGAGCGTGGCTGCCAATTTGGAGTTTAACTTGGCTTGTTCAGCATTGCCCTTCTTCTTGAACGAGTTTTCATCTGCGGCCTTGATGCGTTTGACCATTCGGTCCTGTGTGTCATCTTGCTGCTCGCTCATTTCATCTTTGAAAGAACTCAGTCTTGTTGGACTTGGAGTCGAAGTTGCTCACAGTTTTGCTTTACTATCTGCGCTAAGGAGTTTTGAAGGTCTGCCAGAGATTGCGACTGCTGCGCTGGCTGAGAGCGGGGTCTGGCTTCATCCTGGGAGTACTGCGAAGTCGCCCCATTTGGTGAAATGCCAGGAAGATGACTATCGTAACTACTTTGCATGGCTGAACAAAATTGAGGGGAAGCAAGCTAGGTACGGTGTAGACGCCCGAGAGAATGTGACAATCTTCTATCCACTCTCTTTTATATACTCTCATTAGCATACAAGGCATCACAGGTGTGAACGAAAAATCTACTGCATGTCAACGATAAGAAAACATTTCTGTTCTAATTCGCTACGCTCAAACGAACAGAAATTTAAATTTCAGTGACCTTTCTCATATTTTATTGATTGACTGAACAGACATCACTGGAAAAAATAAAAAAAAACACCTGATATTCATAAATGATCGTAACGCAATATCAGTGTAAAATTGCCTCCATTATCGCAAATGTAAAATTTACAGGGATTTTCATCCTGTTTTTATCTTGTCCGCAAGCCATGGAAAATATGAGTTTATTGCACTAACACCAGGCCATTGAAATGGAACTTTTGAGAGATACCTTGCGCAGTCACTTCAGTGATCCATGTCTCAGTACTTACAGTAATTGAATCTTGCAGACATCAGCTGTAATGACACTGGAGACAAGACATTAAAACATAGTTTTCCGTGAATACAGCACCAGTTATCTCCCATATAAATGATGCACATCTCATTTGATAGATCATCCACTCAATGCGTCTGAGTAGTCTGAGTGTTACCATTAGTCTATTCTTAGAAGAAAATTAGGGATAAGTATACTTTGTTACATTAATCAGATGTGGAATTATTAAACGTAGAATGGAAAAAAATACTTCAAATACAAACAATTTAAGTAGTTTAATTTTTTCCACAGGTATCTGTAAAACCTTAGCACCATGAATGGACACAGCAACTGTCCACATGTCAACACTCTTGGTGACTTTATTCAACAGGAATTGAAGCAGAAAGCAGAGGTAAGGCAAATATATCATGTATTACCTTTACTTCACACACTGTGTGTTTTAACTCTGCCATCCCTATTTAATTTGTTTGGATTCAACCACTGCATGAGATCAAACCAAATATGGCAGTAAAAGAGGTAAAGGTTTGATGCATTAACTTCTCAGAGTATGGTGAGCTTGCAAATCTAGAGTGAACATGATGAATAATGGACCCAGTCTTTCTTTTGATGGTTGCATGTATCTTCCCATGCTAGGGTGCCTTTCTCAGCATTTAAGGTAGAACGCACCTCGGGGACAGACATTCGGACTCTCACACTTTTACAATTCTCTTCTGATATACCACATGTGGGGTTTCATTTTAAAGCTCTTGGTGAAAGAAAACTTTTCACCGGCTTAGTATTTCGAAATTTGAAAGTTTTTATTTTTCTCCATAGAGTTAACACAGGGATGGCGGCCATTTTGAATTTCCAATATTGGTAAATCTTGGGTAATTTGTTTCTCTAGTATCAAAATTTGCACGGTAACCCCCTATTTTTATTCTTGATTTTGAAAGAGAATGATTGAAAGATTCTTTGAGGAAAGTTAGAGCAAAAGTTTAAGTCTTTCACTTTCGAGGCGCATACTACCTCAAACAGGAACTTCCCCTATAAAAGCCAGATTATTATAAATCTATGCAAATGTAAAAAAGCCACACTACTGAACGGACGTGCCGTGTTTGGTCCCAGAATCCCGTAATTTTGACATGTTTCAGGCGTTCATTGCTATTGAATCTTGCATATGATGTCTGTGAATATATAGGGACTAAACTTGAGTAAAAAATAAACTGAAAAAAATGTTCCATTTTTTGTAGGAGAATGCGTGTGTTTCAAAATGTGTTCCCTGTACAACCATTTGACCCCTCTTTGCATATGTCAGGAAAGTGCGCATTATGATTAATCAAATTTATCATGCAGTCAAAGCGATGCTGTGAGAATTCAAAAACTCCTGCCCAGTGTATGCAAATGGCTGGGACATCAGTAATCCCCCCAATTGTGGACCCTTGGTCCTGTAACTTCCCATTTAAACAGAAACGCAACCCCTAGGATAATTACGTTGTAATATGGCATAGATTCAGGCATCCTGTCAATGAATTTCATATAAGCGCAATAATAATAGTGTTTTCAAACCATGAAACTAATGTCATCCAGCAAATTTTCAGCAAGACTTTGAATAGAGTGGTTGACACATTTCAAATCATGTGATCAGCTTGAGCAGTCATGGCAAGGACACCAGAGCTCCATTAAAAAGACGACCCTCAGATTTTCTTAAATTATCTGTCTGCATTATGTGTTATCTCCGGAAATTTTGTACTGAGATTTCATACTGTTGGGAGAATTCAACAACTTTAAATTCATGTTTGTATTTTTTTTTATCTTTACAACAGGGAAACTGCGATTCCTGTGATGCTAGGGGACCCAATCTGTGGGCCTGTCTTCAGGTAATGATTCAATGGCTTTGATGAATTAGTGAATTTATAACTTCTCATCCATTATGCAGAGATGAAGTGACTTGTCTGACTCTGTTACAGAAGATGTGTAAAATTTTCACCAAATATTGAAGGATCAATAGCACGCAGCACATTGTTCCACTCTTTGTTTTCATAAGGCGTTTCACTTTACCGACACTCACTCAGATGTTTTTGGTGTTCTTATCGCAATACAGGTCCTACAATACAGCTTACAATAAGTTTTACATCTTGAATACAAATTCTCTGAGGGATAAAAATTTTTTGCAAAGTGCAATATTTATTAGTCCCCACGGACACCGTCCGGGGGGACTTATAGGTTTGGTCATGTCCGTGCGTGCGTGCGTGCGTGCGTGCGTGCGTGCGTGCGTGCGTTCACGCAGATATCTCTGAGATGCCTGGAGCGATTTCATTCAAACTTTATACAAGGATTACTTCATATGTCATACAGATGCACGTCAATTTGTTTTGTGATACGATCCAATATGGCCGCCAGGCGGCCATTTTATTACGATTTTTTCATGTACAGAGCCATAACTCAGGCATGTTCCAACCGATTTTATTCAAAGTTGGTACAAGGACATTGACCAATGTCATACAGATGCACGTCAATTTGTTTTGTGATACGATCCAATATGGTCGCCAGGCGGCCATTTTATTACGATTTTTTCATGTACAGAGCCATTACTCAGGCATGTTTCGACCGATTTTATTCAGAGTTGGTACAAGGACATTGACCAATGTCATAGATATGCACATCAATTTGTTTTGTGATACGATCCAATATGGCCGCCAGGCGGCCATTTTATTACGATTTTTTCATGTACAAAGCCATTACTCAGGCATGTTTTGACCGATTTTATTCAGAGTTGGTACAAGGACATTTACCAATGTCATAGATATGCATGTCAATTTGTTTTGTGATACAATCCAATATGGCCGCCAGGCGGCCATTTTATTACGATTTTTTCATGTACAGAGCCATAACTCAGGCACGTTTCAACCGATTTTATTCAAAGTTGGTACAAGCTTATTGACAAATGTCATAGCTGTGCACGGCAATTTGTTTTGTGATACGATCCAAAATGGCCGCTGTGCGGCCATTTTATTACGATTTTTTCATGTACAGAGCCATAACTCAGGCATATCTCAACCGGTTTTATTCAAAGTTGGTACAAGGACATTGACCTATGTCATACATATGCACGTCAATCTGTTTTGTGATACGATCCAATATGGCCGCCAGGCGGCCATTTTATTACGATTTTTTCATGTACAGAGCCATTACTCAGGCATATCCGCATGTTTTGACCAATTTTATTCAAAGTTGGTACAAGGACATCGACCAATGTCATAGCTATGCACATCAATTTGTTTTGTGATGCGATCCAATATGGCCGCTGTGCGACCATTTTGTTACGATTTTTTCATGTCCTGAACCATAACTCAGACATGTATCAAGCGAATTCATTCAAAAGTATTTTTATCACAGACCGAATGAAGAGGACTCTATCCTCTTTGAGGACCTGTAATCAAAATACTGATTAACAAGTGGGGACTGTGTCATCAACGATGACTTGTTATATACACATGTGGTGAACTGAGGTCGCCATAGTTGCAATATGTCAAATGTAAATAGATCCCTTGCCATTTGCCATCTGTTATTCCAATTCTTTGGAGTATTAAGGATTCGCATTGGCAGCTGTAAATGACTGAATGTAATGCTCATTTTCAGGCTGAATGTGGCTATGTCGGTTGTGGGGAATCAGCTGTTGATCACAGCACTGACCATACCAAAGTAAGTATCATTATCCATAGACAAAACACCCCTTTCTTAATGGAATATATTATGTGTTGAAAATATTGTCAGATCAAATTGAAAAGACAATTGTTTAAAATTTTTTGCTTCATAAAAAAACCCTTTTGCTTATGAGTTGTTAGTTTCCATCCAGTTGTGGCAAGTGTCAGTCAAATTTAAACCAAGTTTTTATACAATCAAACATTCATTTGAAACAAGTGTATCTTTGAACTATCATTTTATTTACTGCCATACAGCTCCTCTTATGTGGATTGCAAACCTATTTCTCTGTTTCTCCTCAGAAAACCTTCCATGCTCTGACTGTCAACCTAACCACAATGCGGGTTTGGTGTTATGACTGTGAAGCAGAGGTTTTTCTTCAGAACAATGACCCTGATGTGAAGATGGTCCTGGAACAAAGGAGACAAGCTTCTAAAAGGTCAGCTATACCCATCCACCCAACCCCAGCCATCCAACCCAACCCAACCCAATCATCAACCCTCTTGTTCAACCAGCCCACCACACAAGGACCCATTCAACCTAGTCCATATGCACTCAACTCGTGCTACACCCAGTCAACCCAACCATCCACCCATGCATCCCATCAACCCAACCATCCACCCATGCATCCCATCAACCCAACCATCCACCCATGCATCCCATCAACCCAACCATCCACCCATGCATCCCATCAACCTAACCATCCACCCATGCATCCCATCAACCCAACCATCCACCCATGCATCCCATCAACCCAACCATCCACCCATGCATCCCATCAACCCAACCATCCACCCATGCATCCCATCAACCCAACCATCCACCCATGCATCCCATCAACCCAACCATCCACCCATGCATCCCATCAACCTAATCATCCATCCATGCTACCTGATCTTGCACCCACCACTTAGCCATCCTCTAAACCCTTTGGTTTTCTATCATTGAAATGAAATGAACCAACCTATACGTTGGAGTTGTTAGAGATCGTGTCTACCAGTAGACAGTTCATACTAAAGCTGTATGAAAGTTGTATCATCAAATGGTTATTTTAATATTACAGTGGATAATAAATCATGTGAGATTTTTCTTGTGCTCTGCTCCGAAAAATAATGAGTTTCTGTCAAGCACAGATGGTAGAAATCTGTTCCAATGTAATTACCATACTGGTAAAATGTACATGTATGTAGTGAAGGTTTGCACAGTTTAATACAATTTAAGTATAGACCCTATGGTTGAACATCATGATTTTAAGAACTCTTTGCCGATTTTCAGAGTTCCTTCACCACGGCCACACTCACTTCCTGAACGATATGAAGAGCCACAGCAATTGGGTGATGATGATTCTGATCAGGATGACGATGATGACGATGATATGAAACCCAGAGGTAAGTCAACTTGAACTTGAAACAAACCCTCATTTGCCGACTATGTACTGGGGATTAAAAAGATTTTGTTTTCATTCTGTTCAGAGGTTGCAAGGTTGCAGTTGAAACCTTCCCAATTGTGCTTTATAAAAATACACCACCAAAAAATTCAACATGCTTGGAGTGAGCCCTAGAAGTTCAGCGGACTTTCAAATTTAAACCAGCTTGCACAATTTCATTGTGATATGATATGAATATGTCATCCTTTGCTCACAGTAGCTATAAATAACTGTCTTTGAAATATTGAAAATTACACTTAAGATTGCAAACGTCACTGGTTTTTGATCTCACACAGACACAGGAGAGCAATAATGTGTCTGTTATAACAGGATGACATGGATTGTTGTCAATACTGATTTGTTTTCTTCACCGTCAACGTACCACAAGTTGTCAGTTTTGATAGTTGTAATGTTCTGTGCTGGTGTCAGTGTCCCAGTTCAACATATTCCACTGTACACTCTAAAAAAAATGCATGCTATATTTACAGTGAAGCCTAACTACACTCTGCAAATGTGAGGGTATTTGTCTATTTTTAGCAGATTCAGGGTCCATTATTTGTTGTTCACTGTAACAAAATATTATTTTTATTTTTAGAGTGATAAAAAAAGACTCAATGCATCACCCTCACCCCGGTATCATGGTGAATCTGATTAAAAATAATAAAATCTGCAAATTATTAATTTAAAGTAAATTTTGACGTTTGGTTTCAGGGTTGACCGGATTGAAAAATATTGGCAACACATGTTATCTGAACTCTGCTTTGCAAGCTCTATCTAACTGGTAAGTCTACCCTGACATAAAACTCATCATTTTGCTGACTAATTGTTACTGTAAGATTTCTCAACTCTTTGAGTCAATGGGTTAAATTTCCTTGAATTGACCCATGACCTCACTTTTAAAGAGAGTATTCTTGAGTTAGTAATATGTCAATTGGGCATTTGATGGCACACTGCATGTATGCCTCATCTGTCTTTGGACCTGCCAATCATAGGTAACCATTTGAAAATGTCTATTAATTTCTTAACTTTTCAGCGTACATGTATTTGATATTTCAAAGAGATAAAGCAGAATTTCCTTCAAAGTTTACAATGATAAATTGTTTTATCTACAGCCCACCCCTTATGCAGTTTTTCTTTGATTGTGGTGGGTTTGTCAGAACTGACATGAAACCAACTCTGTGTAAGAGCTACCAAAAGTTGACTGCAGAAATGTGGGATAAGAAAAGGTGAGTTACTTTGTAAGACCTCAGCATCATTTTATTCAAGATTTATATCGCTGTTCAGTCTGCTTGCATATTTCTAATAATATTCCTTGAAAGCTTCATGTTATTTGATCATTGAGTATATCATTTGTTTAATCTGTTCACCCCTGTTCCCTGTAAAGAGGTCCACAATTACCATTGCTAACAATTGGTTTGGGCCAAACCATGTGGTGAAAGGGGTAAATTGCAAAGCAGCATTATTCAGGGTTGATCAAATTCAGTGGTATATTTGTACTCAATTTGACATTCCACCAACTGGTCTAGGAGACCAGTGCATACTTATGTACTTGTGTGATAACGAATGCATACAAGACCTGCAAACTATATGTACCCTACAGGGTAGACTGCAGCTTATACATGAGTGGTCCAGAATAGCCCGGTGGTGTTGACGAAAATTGACACAAGTGGTTCATAAAATCTTGATGGTATTTGTTATATTTTGTGAATCAGAAATAGAACTTATTTCAAAGAATTTATCATAGCTTTATATTTTAAAATAATTTGAGAATCGGATATTACGATGCTTTTGATGATTTTAAATTCCTTGGCATGTTTCCATTTCAGATATTTTGAGGAAAAAATTTACTTAGTTGTGTTGAACTTTTGATGGAGCAATTCTTGATATTAGAAAATGGGACTTTTCAGTTGCAACTGTGGATACAATTATGCGCATTAGCTGAAATACCATGAGAAATGTATGATTGAAGAATGGTATTGATGTTTTTTGTCTTTCAGGCCAAGTTATGTGGTACCATCCACATTGGTCCATAGTATGAAACTTGTATATCCCATGTTCAGAGGGTTTGCCCAACAGGTAAGAGAGCTTTATATTGTCAGTGTGAAACTCTCATCAAAGTGTTTGCTCACATTTGGAAAAACTTTCACACGTCAGTTTGGTTTATAAACATATGCATATTGTCTGTTTAAGAATACTGTAAAATGTACAGTTAAAGCTGTGTTAATGAAAAACCTACAATATCAGGCAAAAGAAGGACTGTTTCTGCATACTATCTGTATAAAATACTTCAAGCATTGCAGACTGATTAACTTGTGTTGATGTAAAGTTCCCACAAAATATTTTGTACAATTTCTGTGCAGAATTTTTGAGTGTATTCAAAATATTTTGTATCATATTATTTTGGAGATCTTGTCTTGTCCCTCATTAGCTATTGTGACACCTTTGTGTGAATGTTTATCATAATCTGTTCCTGTATGATCTCTCTGATTCAGGACACCCAAGAGTTCCTGCGCTGTCTGATGGATCGCATGCATGAGGAGCTCAAACAACCTCTGCCCATCAGTCAAGGAGAAGATAACGAGAAACAAATCCATGTACAGACTTTGGAGAGCAGCAGGAGACAGAGGTCACGTGACTCAGCCAGCCTGTCAGAGGAAGAGACCAGGTCACACGATGCCAAGGCCGTCATCAGTGCCTCGGATGTGCATTTGTGCGACGACTGCACCAGTGACACGGGCTGCAGCAGGGCCAACAGTGCAACCACCAGGAAGCCAAACAAGAAAAACAAGAACAAGAAAAACAAAAACCAGGACAAGGACGCTGATGGTGAGGAAGCGGGGGACACGGTACAGTGTGAAAAATGTGGATGCGAAATGAAACGCATCGAAGATGGCAGTGGGGACAAGTGTAATGATGTTAATGCATCAGTGAGGTCATCAACTTTGACCTCAGAGGTCAATGACACAACTGACAATGTTGACAATAAATCTTTAAAAGTGGTGGAAGAAAAGAGACAGTGTAGTCCTGTCAGAGATGGCGTTGTCAACAGAAGTGATAAAGGTATTGTCATCAAGGATGGTGTTTGTAGTTCGTGTTCATACACATGAGCTATTGTCACACCAGTGTCCATCTCCCTGTCAGTCTTTCTCTTTCTGTCTGTCTGGGTGTGTGTGTCTCTCTCTCTCTGTTTGGGTGTTAATCTTCCTTTCTGTCTGTTGGCAAGATATCCCAAGAATGGCTTATCAATCCGATTAATATTCAAATTCGGTACATAAATACTATTTAGGAGGAATTCCAAGAAGTGGTTAGTTTTTGGTGGGTGTGACTTGAATAATTAACACCAATTTGCATAATTATCAGTTTAGAAATCAGGTATTCTCAGAATGATAATATCATAGTTTATGAATCTTCCTCAAGATGTTAATCAAGAAACCATGTGATAGATTTCAAGGTTTTATGACAAGGACACTACTCATTGGCATATTTAATGAGCTTTCCTAATTAGGGATATACATCTGGATCAACTTCACCAAAGTTGATGGAACTTGCAATGTACAGATGCTATGTTATAACATTGATGAAAGGTACTCAATATCTTTAAATCAGCTAATTACTAATTTGCATATATAACAAACTTTCCCAATTAGGGACATAAGCCTGGAAAGACTTGACCAAAGGTGATAAAATTTGATCTGTGTATGGATATGGTGATATAACAAAAGACATGTAGTATTTTCATGTCACCTGATCAATAATTTGCATAATGTATTTAGGGAACTTTCCTAAGTTTAACTGGAAGGACTTGACCAAACACGAGGAATCTTACTGTGTGTATTAATGAGAGCATGGTTTTATAGTATTAAAAGACATTTTTGTGTTTTAATGTAATGATTTTATGGCACAGAGCAGTTAGCTTTCTATGTGAGTTGTTCAATGGTACTATCTCAACCTGTTCTTTGGACAATAGGGTTCACAATGGATTGCACACATTGATATTGCTGTCATGATAAGGTCGATTAGTTTATGAAATATAAACTTGTTGCGAGTCATTGATCACTTTCGTGCATTTCAGTAACAGCCTGTTTAGGAAACTTTTGTTGAAAAATCATGAATATGGAGATGTTTTTATTGGACCACAAACAATTGGTGCAATGTCAACTTAGAACAAAGAGTATGGGTAGCTAGTGTAGAAATATTTAGTGTCTAGTCTAGTCAGACTTTAAAGTAATTTCAAAGCATTGAGGTACAAGCAGGTTTTCAATGAACAAATTGATGTATATTATCCTGAGTGTAAATTAATATATTATTCCATGTATACAATAGAGACAGTGTTTTCTAGATAAGATATATGTGGAAAGCACAAGTAGCCATGGGCATAGCACAGTAGCCAGCATTTGGTGCGTAAATCATAAATGTTGTCCATTCACCGGGATTGAATTGTCAATACAGACTCCTACTTTTACTTACTTTATATTCACTAAGTATTCTCTCACAATTAAAAAAGAAGCTGTGATGTTGGTGAAGGGACTGTGCTGTGATTAACATTTTCATTTAAATTTATTCATTCACACTCTCACTGTTTTCAGGGGATCTGTCAAGTCACTGTCCTGCCACTCATTTGATTTCAGGAGAGTGATTTTTCAGCTCACCACCCATTTGCAAATCACGTGCCATTTTTCAGCTCACCAGCCATTTTCAAATCACCAGCCATTTTCAGCTCACCAGCCATTTTCAGATCACCAGTCATTTTCAGATCACCAGTCATTTTCAGCTCACCAGCCATTTTCAGATCACCAGTCATTTTTCAGCTCACTAGCCATTTTCAGATCACCAGTCATTTTCAGATCACCAGTCATTTTCAGATCACCAGCCATTTTCAAATCACCAGTCATTTTTCAGATCACCAGCCATTTTCAGCTCACCAGCCATTTTCAAATCACATGCCTTGATATATAGACTGAAAGATTCAGTTGGTTATCTGCAAACCCTTCACCCCAAACAATGACTGAAGGCGTAATGATGAATATCCATTCTCCAACAAAATCTCGTTTGAACCAACCGTACAGTATGGTTAAGTTTATTGACAGCATATTGGGTAAAAAGACTGCCCACATGGTTCCCAGAGGGGATGATAGTCTTGTTATTATGTGAGTGGGCTTGATAACCATTTAATTTCCGTTAAAACGTCATTTTGCCAGTTTGAGAAGGCTGCTGTGTCAATTCAGCGGGCGAAACTTCATTTCTTTGAGTACACTGCAGTAACCTACACTGGGCCTTCAGACGAAGTTTATGTTGGTGTTTGCAGAGACCCATACATGACTGGATCTTTCAGTCTAGCCCTGCTATATCTGATCATGTTCATATTTATTTTGTATAGCTAACAAAACTTGTGCGCATTCCTAGTGTCTGATCATGCTTAATCTTTTTCATCTATTTAACCTCATGTGTATTTGATTTCACTTCATTTTACATGTACTAGTCATTTCTATAGCCAAGCAATGGCCTGTCATCAACATGGCCTGTTGAGGGATGCTATGTCTCATATGTGATGTACAAAAGTATTGAATAATTTTACTGATCATTTGCATTTCAGCTAAAAACAAGAAGAAGAAGCAATCAGTACAATACAGGAGTATTATTTCTGACGTCTTTGACGGCAAAATTCTCAGTTCTGTACAATGTTTGACTTGTGATACCGTAAGTATTATGGTCAATGACTTGCATTCAGTTAATGAGTAAACATTCAGTGCTTTGCATTCAGTGGACCTTAGATCACTGTTAATGGTAAACCCATAGGGCTTGCATTCTGTTTTGAGAAAAACAGGTAATTTCAAGGCTAAGACCACAAAATCCTCTTATTCCTGGCATGTATCAGATGAAGCTTGCATTTTGACAGATTGGAACAGATTTTGGGAAAGCTGGTCACTATTATTGACAAACATATACAATTCCCACCGTTATCAATGCTATGGACAAAGTTTGGTATATATGTGCTTTTGAACTCAGTTATTGCAAAATTTACATTTGTGTGACATGATTTTTTATTCAAACACACTGGGGTTTTTGAGTGTAGCATGAGGTTGTCCTTCAAAAGTACTGTTGATTTTGACCATATGCCCTCCATACATTGAGACTTTCTTATTACCGTATGGTATGTATCAATTTGTACATAGCTGGTGTAAGTAACTGCACATCACTACAAACGTTATTGCGGGAAGATCAAGTTGGCATTGATCTCTGTGTGGATTTACATGTAAACATATTGTTTACATTTCAAATGTGAGTTGCTGAGCACAGAATAAAGCTAGGATTGTTAGAAAAATTAATCTTGTCATTCCAGAAAGGTGCTCTTGAGATCAGAAGTGGTTTTTTTTTCCCTCAAACTGGCGTAGAAGATGTAATTTTTTCAATTTCATCAAATTTTATCCACATTTTCAGGTATCCAGTACCAAGGAGACTTTCCAAGATCTGTCTCTGCCAATCCCTGGTAAGTGTGTGATGTCATGGCCTTTGACCTCTCCTTGCAAAATATGAACCCGTTCTTAACTTTCGTCTCCTTAGTCATAAAATGGGAATATAATTTCACAGCTATTCCAGAGATATTATGAAAGCCTTGCACTTTCTGAGCTTGTCACATCAATGATCCTCACATCATGGCATCTTTCACAGCTAGATTTTGGTGTGACTGTATTGCTTGCTATCGCTAATTGAGCCAAGTAGATTTTGGTGTGACTGTATCGCTTGCTATTGCTAATTGACCCAAGTAGAGGGAGATACATGAAGGTGTGAAGGGCTGAGAGATACTTGACAATGCAATACTGACATGGTAACTAATTGATTCTGAGTGGTGTGAATTATTGTCATGCCAGTGAAATTTGTATAGTGTCTGATGTTTTCTTCAGTTGCATTGTCTTGTTTTCACATATATATGTATTGAGATTTTCAAGATATTATAAATTCCTCCCACCAGCTGTTGTTCAGCATTTTGTCTTTCAGTAATATCACTACAAGGGTTGTACAAGAATGGTAGATTTGAAATGTGAAAAATATAGAATTCATGCACACAGTACAAATAGGTATCACAGTACAAATAGGTATCACTTCAAAACATTTTAATTTGAAAGCTAACTATATTTCTTCAAAAAATGCAGCTTGCTATACTGTTAGTCATGTATAAATTTGGTGCATTGAAAAAAAGGTAAAATGTTTACATCAGTGATCTAACTTGCATGTTTGCCGTCCACAATGCAATTTATAATAAGATTACACAAATGAAATTTCCCTGATTTATTATGTGGAAAGAAACAATGTGATTTTAACAATGCTTGTTTAACCCATTGCACCCTGACCCCCTGGTGACCTATGATGTCATACGGACATTTTTTCCGAGCCAGGTTCAAAGGGTTAACAATGCTGTTTTTGTCTCTGCGCACTAGGTAAGGATGACTTGGCTCGCATACATGCAGTTCAGAATGCTCCATTAAAACTTGGCAGCTGCACTGATGCTTACAACTCACAGGGATGGTTTTCATGGATGTTTGATTGGTTCAAAGGGTAAGCTGACAAATCTTAATATCACTGAATTGTTTTCACTTACACCTGCAAATGTGTGAGATTTTAAATCTGAATCTGCCAGGCCTATCACTTGCCCATCTGCCAAAACCTGTACATATTTTTGGGTTGTTATAGCCGGTTCGTGCAGTAAAAAAGCATGTTTACAATATCTATGTTTTCAGGGGCCTTCTCACATGTTCACATTTTTTGTGTCATGCAACATATGGGACATGTTATTCCTCACTGGTTTTAACAAGTTTGACCTCACTGTGATGTGAACTTGGCAGGATTATTCATTCAACAGTGAGTTTTGAGAAATAACACAACTGTGGGCAATATCACCAGTAATCTTTCATGTCGTATATTTTGTCATAATTTCAGATGGTTCTGGGGACCCCATGTGACTCTGGAAGACTGTCTGGCAGCTTTCTTTGCGGCAGATGACCTCAAAGGAGATAACATGTACAGCTGTGAGAAATGTAAAAAGTAAGTGACCTTTGACCTATCTCCAAGAAGTAGCCATTTATACTATAGCAGTGGAAGCCATCAGTGTATTTGGAAACTGTACCAATACAAATTGGAAATGTGTCAAAATTTCCACTGAAATCGATATTGTAACTTTAGTAATAAAACTCAGTATGTAATATTTTCAATTGCCCCAAATGAGTGGTTGCATTTTGAAAAGTGGTGACATTATATTTGTCTTAGTACCAAAGGGAGATTTACACATGTTACCATAGGGAAGATACATAATGTTGTTTGGGCTTACTGGTAATGAGTACATGAAACAACATCTCTCAGATCCTTTCCAAGTCCAGTCAGAGATAGACCGTGAATCATAGTCAGCATGTTTGTAGGATTTAAATATGTTAATTTTATTAACAATGCAGTCAGACCAGTTGCAGTGGTTTAGTGGTTTGCACAATTCCTCAAATTGCCGCAAAGTATCAAAAATGCATGTTTGATAAAGGGTACACTGACCAGGTGTGAATGTTTTTTTACTTTGTTGATGCCTCTGCAGATTACGAAATGGCGTCAAGATGTCTCAGATGCTAGAACTGCCGGAGATCCTGTGTGTCCACCTCAAGAGGTTCCGCCATGAAATGATGTATTCATCCAAAATCAGCAGCTATGTACAGTTCCCACTGGAGGGACTTGACGTGAAACCATTCCTCTCACAAGGTGAGTAGATCTTTACCCAGCATGCAATGCTCACAGAGATGTGAAAAAAACTGAAAGAAGAATGGCTACTGTGTAAATTTTACAATTTTGCCTCTGATTAAGATTTTCAGTCTATTCATTACAATTGGCAACGTAAAAATATATTGAAATGAAATGCCAAGTGTACCTATTGTATTCAGATAGTTTTATTGACTATTTTAATAACAACTATTACACAATTTTCATCATTTTTTAAGATTATTGAGATAATCTGAAATTTATATGGCAATGTATTTGTTGTCATCAGTTGAGGATGAAATTGCGTGCCCTGAAACATTTATCATGATTCATGGTAAAATGATTGCTAGTGATAATCCATGACTATCCTTTTGAACAGATAAACACATGTACTGTACAAAGTCTATAGATGGAAAACGAAAGGTATTGAACCTGCTTAACTTTTCCTGATGCAAAGCTTCATGATGTTAGTCTTTTCAATATTATTAGGTCCAAACTGTTCCGTTTAAAGGGTTCACTTTCAAGGTTATGTATGAAATGCAAATAGAGGTGTTTGTGTTTAAAAGCAAGCACTTTGTAATATTTTATATTGAACTTAATTTTTAACTGCATTTTGGTATTCACAGAAAGTCCATCAAAGTGTACAATGTATGACTTGGTCAGCGTCATCTGCCATCATGGAACAGCTGGAGGTCAGTATAGTCATTCATGGCTTTTTGTCCAATTAAAATACCTCAGATATGTTTTCATTATTATTACTCATTAACCCTTCATTGAAAATGTGATGCACTTATTCATCTAATATATGAGGTTAGATATTTTATATTCAGATAAAAGTCTTCCCACACCGGCATTGTTTTGCCAGGAAATCTTCCACCTTTGGAATTTCCTATGTGTATGAGTGAAAACCAACTGAGGGAACAAGGATTATACATATACTGTGTTGAAAGAGTAATAATCTGACATTTTCTTTACTTCTTGTTTAGGTGTTGAAATCCTTTCTGATTTTGAAATTTTGTCTATGATTTTTCCCAGGTGGTCATTACACAGCCTACTGTCAGAACTGGATCAATGGACAATGGTATGAATTTGATGACGTGTATGTCACTGAGGTACACGACTCACAGGTTGCAAATGCTGAAGCCTACGTACTGTTTTACAGGTAAAGTGACCCATATACAGTATAGGGAAGTGTGTGTGTGTGTGAGATCCGTAGTTGTGTAGAGGGTTTACAGGTAAAATTACCTATATATGGTACGGTACAGGGAAGTGTGTGATTATGTGTGTGTTTGGTCAGCAGATATGTGTAGGGTTTGATGGTTGATGGTTTGTATATCTGCATATGTATTGAAATCTGTCAAACGATGAAAGAATTCATATACATGTATATCTCATGCTGTAATGTGATGTGGAAAAGAAAGAAATAATTAGTACAGACAGAATTAGCACTGAAGCAGATATGGTTGAGTTGGCTGTTTTGCAAGAGATAAGTGCTATTGGAAAAAACGACTGTGTAGAGGCGAATAATGTTGCTGCATTTGTAAAATTTACAACAGTGATTCTGAACCTATGTTGCATACACATTATGGTGTTATCAGTTGAAAGAACTGAATTCATGACACTAGCAAGATATTATATTGATTTGAAGCGTTCAATATTCACGTTTTTATCTGCTTTACATGTAAATTGTCAAGGTAGGGTGTATATTAATAGCGTACCTTTCCAAGTCCCAATTTTAAACATATTCCAATTTACCGATATTTGCTTGCAGGAAGAACTCACCAGAGGCTTTGAAAGAAAGACAGAAGGTTGTAGGAATGACACACAACCATGAGGTAAGTGAAATGGTGCAGTGTTCATCTACTGCAATGGCATATATATATAATCCTGCCAAGTCATTGGAAAGCGCACTGATTTTCAGAGTGCCCAGAAGGTGGCATTCAGATTCCACTATCCTGTCAGTTCAGTGAAATTCAGAAATGTTATTGTCTATAAGCGTACATGTATAATGGTTAGCCAAGTCAAGTGACAACCACCATGTTAAGGTGACTTTACACTTCAATACACTGCAATAAGAATCTATATCAGCAGTTATACAATCAAGCAATGGCATTTATTATTGGTATTGTGCATTCATTGTATGTGTAGATTAACTAAGTTCAATAAGTTGAGTGTGCACTTTGTCGTTTCAGCCAAGCCTGCTGCAGTTCTTTGTGTCCAAACAGTGGCTGAACAAGTTCAATACATTTGCTGAGCCAGGTCCCATCACCAACAGTGATTTCCTGTGTATGCATGGAGGTAAGTTATTCAAGATGTCCAAAATCAAGGGAATACTTCCCCAACTAAAAACAGTTGACTTCTGAGCCCCCACAGCCTGTCACCCCTTTCAGTGCTAAGCTTTGGTACAAACCTATTGTCATCAATGGTATGGTTGGACCCATATTTTGCAATCAGGGGTGAAAGGGGTTGATGCCATGCATCACTAAAGATCAGCTTAGAGCTTAAATGATTACTCAAAAGAAAGTTCTTTATTTGTTGCTATGCAAAATTCATGACAACCAGGAAGGAGTAGAGGACCGAGGAGTAGAGAAACAGGATATTAAAAATTACTTAAAAATGAAGTAAGAGATATCTTGATGTAGGATTTTTTTTGGATGGTTTCCAATGGAAAGTTAGAAAGCCTGCAGTATTGAAACAGAAATGTGAAGTCAATGTTGACTTGAAATAATTTCATGGTGCAGCAAAATTGCAAAATTGGTATTGTGTTGTGTAAAAAACAAAAAGCAGAACTTAACTTTTATTTTTACCAAATATCTTTACTGTAAATTAGGTTATACAGAACCTTTTATATTCTTCTTAGTATTCCACATTTGTAGGTTACTGACTGTTTATGAAATAATGTATATCTGTATCTAATGTAGGTGTCCCACCCAGTAAAGCTAAATATGTGGATGAATTGGTGACGCCATTGCCACAACCAGTCTGGGAATATCTCTATAACAGGTCAGTCCTTTTGGATTCTCTTTTATACAGTATTACTTGTTGGTCAGATGGTGAGTTTACACATTTGCAATCTGGAATTATTGCATATAAATACCTTACTTTTCTACACGAAGGATATATTCATCAGGATTGTATTGCAAATTCCATGTGTTAGGTAGCAGATATTTCACAGGTTATGGTAATTTTGAGTGAAAACTGAAAAGTTTTCTATCTTCAGCTGGCAAAGAACACCATAGAATTCCCATTGAGCAAAAATCGTAAGTTCTGAAAATAGAACCTGAAGTACTACTTCACCGGTAACACTGGTTGGTGCCTTGGCACAGTGTCTGCTGAATATCTCGTTTGCCTCAGCTCTTCTGACTTCAACATTATTACTGTGAACAAACATCAATTGATGGTGTCCTCAGACCTAAACCAGTATAATTTTAAACTCAATGACGAGTATTAAATATAGTGAAAAGAGCTTGTCAAAAACAGAACAAATGAATTTTCATCACACTTGTAGATGTTTTAATATTCTTATTTTATATGAAATGGACAATGGTTGTCACAAATGATATGATTCTCATCTGTTTCACTGTTTTGCAGATTTGGTGGCGGGCCAGCTGTTAATCATCTCTACGTCTGTCCGACTTGCCAAGTAGAAATGGAAAAACTGGAGAAAAGGAGAAAAGATGAATTGGAAACATTTATTGAGGTGAAAACAAGCAAACTGTGAAAGACATAACAATTTACATTTAATGTTCTGTTACTTGATGATCTTTTCTTACTTTTGCTCACAATCCTTTTTTAGCTACTATAGACTATAGTCTATAGAAGCTATTGGGATGGGTATCCGTCCGGCGTCCGGCGTCAGTCTGTATGTATGTATGTATGTATGTATGTATGTATGTATGTATGTATGTATGTATGTCCGTTTGTGAGGCGTCCGTCCACTCAAATATCTTGAGAACCGCATTACTACTGATTTGATATTTGTTGTGTAGATGAAAAATATGATTTTGAGAAACTATTTTTTTAAATTTTTTGATATTGTTGAAAATAGGCAAATTAACGCCAAAAAAGGTGTTTTTGGTAAAAAATCTTCTTCTTCATAACCGCTGGTCAGACAGCTTTGTTATTTGGTATACAGGTCCCTAAGGATAACCCAACTTAGATTTGTTCAAATTGTGATGAAATATGCAAATCTGTATTTTTAAGGAATTTTTTTGTCATTTTTGGTCAAAATTTGACTTACATTGTATGTAATTCTTGTACTGTATAAACCCTATCTATTCACCCAGAAAAAAATAATTAATATGATTTTAAATAATTGAATTAATTAGGAAATCATCAAAGCCAAAATAATTTTAGTGTGGAATTATCAGAAAGTTCAACTTTTTTGACAGTTCATAGTGAAATGCTTACCATCTTGGAGGATTAAAACATGTAAAGGCAACTTTCCTGAATCCCAACTTTGATATATTCTGAACCACCATAAAAGAAATTGCTCATAATGGTTGATCATGATAGGGTGGTCAAATAAATAGAGATAGAGAAAGTTCTAATTTCCATTTATGGTTGACTTGTTAAGGATAAAATAAGATTACTTTTTGAGGAAAAAAATAGAGTGGTCAATTAAAAGAGTGGTCAAAGTGATAGGGTTTTTATGGTAAAGCTGGGCTGTAAGATTCCTCATGTGCTATTTATAGCAATTATGCAATCTGTGTAAACAGTGCAATGAAAGTGTAACATGATTCCTTATAATGCTGTTGATGACCTTGAACTTCTTAAGTTTCAAACATTTGTCTTTCAGTGTGCTTTCTCTGGGTACATACAGTCTCAACTTATTCAACAGAACTTACTTACAATGTTAATTTGAAAGTTAAAATGTGCTTGGTTAATAGGAAGAAAATACTGATATTAAAAGATAACCAGCTTAAGATTCTTTATAACCTGACAGATATGCTGTTTTTTATGACGTAAATCTTGATTTAAGCAAGTCTTGTTTACTTTAATTAGAATGTAATTAACTCTCGTTTATTTGCTATTATAGACTAATATAGTCTGATGAAAGATGCAAATCTGTATTTTTACGAAATTTTTTCCATTTTGGTCAGGCCATCCTGAAATGAGCTATCAAAGATATCCACCTTCTTCATCAATACATGTGTCACAAAAGGTTATTCTCTACATAACACAGCAGAGCTCTGTCAACTGTTGAGTCGCTTGTTTTTTCAAAACCGCTGGTCAGACAGCTTTAATATTTAGTTTACATGTCCCTATACAGTCAGGAAATACTTAATTTTGTATCCATGTCTATAGTAGCTTCAGGGACTTTGGCTCTATGTTTCTCATTTATCAGTTTTTAGACATAACCAGCTTAAAAATTTATTTATTCTTACAAGCAGAGTTTGTGTAAATTGATGTTGTTGCAAAATGAGGTTTCATTTACTTGTGCATAGTTTTGTTAGATCAGTCAGCAAATACAAATGATCATATGCTCAGTCTGTTTACAAGTAGCTGTACTTTTGCGAGTAAGTTTTGGAAGATTTGTTGATAAATTGCAACAACAAAAACTGCAACTTCTGTTTCAATTTTATTGGTCACAGACATACGTTAACTGTCAAATTTTAAAACAGCTGAATTTTAGGATAACTCTATCAAACTAACAACTCTTTTCTTATCTTACTATACTTTTATTTTTGAAATGTAAAATTTCAGTGACTCAGAGACAACTAACAGAAACTTGTACTAATCCTCACTGTTATTTATTGTATTTTCATGTTTTCCTTTTGTCTTGCTGAAAACCTGAAATAAAATGACTTTAAAAATCTAAATTGCATGCCTGTTACTTGTCCTCTATCTTGTAAAGTCTCAGAATATTTGTTCAAGATATAATAATAATAATAATAATAATAATAATGGTTTATTAAAACATTATATAGTTTATCGCATGTTAGTTCAAAGGTCTCTTGTGTAGAGATTTCTAGATTTGTTTCAATGTTTCTATTTGTAATCCACATTCCCTTGTAAATTTGTTTAGACAAATTGTGTAGTGAATTATATAGACGATAGGAAGATTATAGAGCAGCGAAACCAGATCCTTTATGTAGCTATAAAACATACTCAGGACCATTTGTTGCCAAAGATTGTGCACAATAATATGTTGTCTTTTAGATTCACAATTTTCATTATTTATGAAGGAGAGACCGAGAGATAAAGGATTCTATAGTGTGACTTCATGGGTGAATCACATTGAGAATGATTTATTTGAATCATTGGATTTATTAGAATTTTTATGAATCTTTGTCACATGTCCAGTACAGCAGATGCGTGACTACCTTAGGAACTAGTCACTTATCGTGAAAATTTTCTCTCCGTAGCTGAACACACAGTTCCAGCATGGAGAAGACACCAATGTGATCTACTTCTTGAGCATGTCTTGGTTCAAGCAATGGGAAGGGTTTGTCAAAGCCAAGCAACATGGTATGTACCAATCTGTCAAGTTCTTGTTGAAAGCCTCTGTTATTTGGTATACGCCTTTGTTTAAAACAGTAATTACAGTGCAGAACGTCCAGCATGTTGTTACTATGATTCTTTTCAAGATTTTGTAGTGATCATGTAGAGTACAAGGCTTCCACAGATTGCAGAATCAGCAGAATTGACTCACTGTCTCATTTTTTCAGTCTTACATCGGCATATCATTCAGAATTACCAGTATTGTTGATGAAGTAACCATTGCAGTGCGTACATGTAATTATAACGGTGAATTGATTGTTGAGATGATCCCTTACTCAGGGGATGATTGTTGAGATGATCCCTTACTCAGGGGATGATTGTTGAGATGATCCCTTACTCAGGGGATGATCTACATCACTGGGTTAGATATAGTGTTAAATATTGTCTTCACTACATCTCACCATTCAGTCAATATCAACAGATACTCAGCTATCAGATGTGTATGTTCACCTATCACAAATTTACCATTGAATATTACATATTAATCAGAGAATTTTCTTGATCTGTTCACAGAACCACCGGGACCAATCGATAACAGAGATATCGCTGTAAACAAAGGAGGGCAGTGGTTCAGAAAAAATGGTAAGTCAGTGCTTACAATAACTTTGATATTAAACTCCTACACTAGAACATTTGTATGGTCTTTGTAAGTCAGTGATTACCGTAACTTTGATAACTCCTACTATAAAATGTTTGTATGGTCTTTTGGATTCATATATACATCCAGTGAATGACAGGGAGAATAACAGATTAATTATTTCATCTTGTTTTTTTAATGTTTAATTGATGACAGTAATCATCTTCAATGGAAAATATTTGCAGGGATGAACGACTTCATTCCATCTTTTGATTTGCTGAGTTTACAAACATGATGAATGGTGTCTTCATAGCTGCAATGTGATTTCATTCTGTGATATGATAGAATACTATTTTCTCAGAAAAAAGGATACAGAACTACTGAATCAGAATAAACCAGAATTGAATTACGAGTATAGTGAAATTGATGATATTTCTTACTGCCAAATATGAAGATATTTATTTATGTATTTTATAAATTTTATTTCTTTATCCAGGTTTATGTTTATTCATTCACTGTTATTCAAATTAACTATTTAGATCAAGACTTTTATATCAATTAAATGCAATCAATGTGTATTGGTGAGAACACAAGCTAGACAAAAGACTAACTTTTTTAGGGTGCCAGTCACCAAACATAGTCTTTATTATAATATACTTATCAGTGAAATTTATCTGCACTTCAATTGATTTTAACCCTTGCAATGTTTGCTTTCACCAATCAGATGCTGACTATGGTCAAATCTCAGAAGACATGTGGAACTTCTTCCATTCAATCTACGGCGGAGAACCTGAGCTATTGCAGAGACAGAATAAAGCGCCCTCACCGACGCCCAGTGAGCCGGACAGCGAGAGTGATGAAGCACAGGACAGGGAGGAGGAAGATGCGGAGGTGGAGGAAATGACAGAGAGGATAGAAAAGGGACAAATCGATGAACAAGAGAAGGAATAATGAAAGACGAACTTGTGTAGTAACCCCTGAACCATGACGACATTTTTGTCTGATTTTCATCAGGATACTGCACAATAGTAGTCAAACAATGACCTCCAAGACCGGTTAAAAATGTCTCACAAATGGACTGTATGCACATGAAAACTTAGTGAAATGACTTTGCATATTTCTAAAAATTCTTCAACAAATCAAATCAGTCAGGATCATAAATCTATTTATCGCAATTGATGACATCTCACCTGTAAACATAGACAGCCAGCTTTCACCAATCAGACACTGACTTTGGTCAAATCTCAGAAGACATGTGGAACTTCTTTATTGAATCTATGGCGAGGAACCCAAGCTGTTGTAGATACAGAATAAAGCGCCCTCTTTGACACCCAGTGAGCGGGACAGTGAGAGTGATGAAGCACAGGACAGGGAGGAGGAAGATGCAGAGGTGGAGGAAATGACAGAGAGAATAGAAAAGGGACAAATTGATGAACAAAAGAAGGAATAATGATGGACGAACTTGTGTAGTAACCCTGAACCATGACGACATTTTTGTCTGATTTTCATCAGGATACTGCACAATAGTAGTCAAACAATGATCTCCAAGACCAGTTAAAAATGTCTCTTTGTCTCACAGTGTGCAGAAATGGACTATATGGACATGAAAACTTATGGAAATGACTTTACACATTTATAAAAATTCTTCAAGGAATCAAATCAGTACGGATCGTAAATCTATATATCACAATTGATGATATCTTTCCTGTAAACACAGACAACTAGCTTGAACCATACAGACACTGACTTTGGTCAAATCTCAGAAGACATGTGGAACTTCTGTAATTGAATCTATGGCGGAGATCCAAAGCTGTTGCAGAGACACAATAAAGCACGCTAACCGACGCCCGGTGAGCGCGACAGTGAGAGTGATGAAGCACAGGACAGGGAGGAGGAAGATGCAGAGGTGGATGAAGTGATGGAGAGGATAGAAAAGGGACAAATTGATGAACAAGAGAGGGAATAATGATAGATGAGTTTATGTTAGTACCCTGGGAACTATGACAATGTTTCTCTGAATCTCATTAGGATCTTGTTCAACAGTAGTCACACAAGAACTCCCAAGACTGTTTGTCTGACAATGTGCAGAAATGGACTATATGCACATGCAAACTTCATGAAATGGCTTTGCACAATTATAAAAATTCTTCAAGGAATCAAATCAGTCAGGATCATAAATCTATATATTGCAATTGATGACATCTCACCTGTAAAAATAGACAGCCAGCTTTCACCAATCAGACACTGACTTTGGTCAAATCTTAGAAGACATGTGGAACTTCTTTTATTGAATGTATGGCGAGGAACCCGAGCTGTTGTAGATACAGAATAAAGCGCCCTCGCTGTCACCCAGTGAGCCAGACAGTGAGAGTGATGAAGCACAAGACAGGGAGGAGGAAGATACAGAGGTGGATGAAGTGATGGAGAGGATAGAAAATGGACAAGGACTTCAAAGACTGATTATAAAAATGTCTGTTTGTCTCACAGTGTGCAGAAATGGACTGTATGCACATGCAAACTTAGAGAAATGCATGTTTATTGAATCTATGACGGGGAACCTGAGCTATTGCAGAGACACAATAAAGCGCTCTCACCAACGCCCAGAAAGTTTGAAAGTGGACTGAAAATGGACTGTATGCACATGCAAACTTAGAGAAATGCATGTTTATTGAATCTATGACGGGGAACCTGAGCTATTGCAGAGACACAATAAAGCGCCCTCGCTGACACCCAGTGAGCTAGACAGTGAGAGTGATGATGCACAGGACAGGGAGGAGGAAGATACAGAGGTGGATGAAGTGATGGAGAGGATAGAAAATGGACAAGGACTTCAAAGACTGATTATAAAAATGTCTCTTTGTCTCACAGTGTGCAGAAATGGACTGTATGCAGATACAAACTTAGAGAAATGCATGTTTATTGAATCTATGACGGGGAACCTGAGCTATTGCAGAGACACAATAAAGCGCCCTCACCAACGCCCAGAAAGTTTGAAAGTGGACTGAAAATGGACTGTATGCACATGCAAACTTAGAGAAATGCATGTTTATTGAATCTATGACGGGGAACCTGAGCTATTGCAGAGACACAATAAAGCGCCCTCGCTGACACCCAGTGAGCCAGACAGTGGGAGTGATGAAGCACAAGACAGGGAGGAGGAAGATACAGAGGTGGATGAAGTGATGGAGAGGATAGAAAATGGACAAGGACTTCAAAGACTGATTATAAAAATGTCTGTTTGTCTCACAGTGTGCAGAAATGGACTGTATGCACATGCAAACTTAGAGAAATGCATGTTTATTGAATCTATGACGGGGAACCTGAGCTATTGGAGAGACAGAATAAAGCGCCCTCGCTGACACCCAGTGAGTTTAACAGTGAGAGTGATGATGCACAAGACAGGGAGGACGAAGAGACAGAGGTGGATGAAGTGATAGAGAGGATAGAAAATGGACAAGGACTTCAAAGACTGATTATAAAAATGTCTGTTTGTCTCACAGTGTGCAGAAATGGAATGTGTGCACATGCAAACTTAGAGAAATGCATGTTTATTGAATCTATGACGGGGAACCTGAGCTATTGCAGAGACACAATAAAGCGCCCTCGCTGACACCCAGTGAGCCAGACAGTGAGAGTGATGATGCACAGGACAGGGAGGAGGAAGATACAGAGGTAGATGAAGTGATGGAGAGGATAGAAAATGGACAAGGACTTCAAAGACTGATTATAAAAATGTCTGTTTGTCTCACAGTGTGCAGAAATAGACTGTATGCACATGCAAACTTAGAGAAATGCATGTTTCTAAAAATTCTTCAATGAATCAAAGCAGTCAGGATCATAAATACATATATCACAATTGGTGATTTCTGTCCTGTGAACATAGAGAGTGGACTGTCAATGTTGTAAAGCTCTATCATAGTTGGAACAAACTGAGATATTTTGAGACTGATGTATGTATATGTACCATTCAAAGATGCAGTTGGAATAGATATGAGTATGTAAGGAACAAAGATGAGTTTATAAGCTTCTGTGTGTCTTTTTTCTGAATTTTACTCATCCTCATTGGTAACTGTGAGATGTCTACATGATGTATGCATACAGCAGAGAGAGAACCACTAGTTACACTGTCAGTAGCTATGCAGTCAGATGTAAGGCCATTTCTAATTGGTTAAAACAGTCTCTTTCTCCCACCCCCACCCCTTACTGATATAAAGCTATTTCTGATTGGTGTGATCAATCTCTGTATTCCATATTACCATTTGAAAGCCATTCCTGATTGGTGAAATCAGTCTTTCTATCTCAAACAACATTCATATAAGCTGTGAAAATGTTAAGCTGTTAATTTTTTTTTAAATATCCACAAAATTTGTAAGTATCTGACCAATAATATGATTAAGATGGCACTATTTGCGGCATTATTCAATTTAAACCCATTCCCGTTGCCAACTATCATGATGATGACCAATAGAATTTATTCAACAGTATTTCTCATTCCATAAACAGGAACTGTAAATTTAGAATTTCATCAAAATTCAACAAAACCAACTATTCATCCTGTTCGCTGAACAGTTATCTTCAAATCGATACAAATTCTCTTGGTAGATAGTGATTGAATTTTACCTCATTAGAATTCATAGATTGAAAACTTACCTGAATTGATTCCATAGGGTGCTAATATTCATCCCAAATATTTCATGTTTTTCCGTCAAAACGGTGTAGTGAATGTTGATAATGTTAAGTGAACAACATACAATTTCATTCTATCATATGTTTATATTTCTGAAGAATTCTGGAGATTTCTGAAGTGATTTTACTGTCACACATATAGTGAAGTAATAGAATTTAGCAAGTAAACCTGAACTATATCAGTCTTATTTATTTGAAAGAGTTTTATGCTCTGTAGAGCCATTAAGATGTTTTCAAGTGTCTGTAGAACGTCATTGTACTTAATAGTTGTAGCAGTACGCCGTGTGTAAAGCCATTCTGTACAGTTTTTCTGAGGCAATTCATGTGATGGTACCGTCTGTCATTGACACAATATTACAGTCATACATCTGTTTGCTGGATGACCGATTTCAAGAATATCTTTAATGTAACCCTTTCATCATCAGATTTTGGTACATTCCTATTGTTTTCAAGACGTTGGATGGACCCATAGTCAGGGATATGGGGGTGCAAGGGTCAAGCCAATAGGATTATATATCATAGCGTATCATGTAAATTAAGTATCATTTTTGAGATCTGCAGATTTCTTGCTGTGTAAGGACAAATGAGCTTTCTTCTGGCATAAATACAAATGCACAGGATTAGGAATTATTTCTTTCATGTGTCATAAATTCATGGAAAGTTAAGCTTCAAATTCAACTCACCAGTCAACCTGGAGACATCATGGTAGAATCACAAGACTCTGTCAGTCAACATTTCAGTATAATGTAGTGTGGCTGTGTAACACAAACACCACACCAAATTAAACGTCTTACCCTGTTTCCTTGTATATGGGTGCATCTGCCCTTATTAACCCATTCAACCCCAAATATCCCATAAACAGGTCCACAATCACCTTTGATAACAATGGGTTTGGGCCAAACCATGGTGGTGAAGGGGTGAAAATTACTGTCCCTGCAAGTGTTGCTGAGCCCTTTGACCTCTGACCTCCTGGTGACCTACGACATCGTGCTTAGATTTACATAGGACAGGGGTGCAAAAGTTTAATACATAAATAAGCATCCATTTGTGTGCTTTAGCCTGGCAGGAAAACTTAAGATTTTCTCAGCATCATATTTAATTTTCTTAATTTGCAGTTTATAAATAATCCACAGCATTCACAAAAGTGCAGCTTGTTCGATTCTTTTCACATTTAACATATGTTGCTATGTTTTTTACCTGAAATAATATGTTTAACAACGATAAACAATTGTTCTGAAATTATTAACAAAGTGCTGTTATGCTTGAATTTATTATTGATGTAAAGGATCATGGGAAATCACATTGGGGAATCTATTTGACAATTCATTAATATACATGTACAGTGATAGGTTGTAGTGTATTGTGATGTGATTGGATGTCGTGTTGGCGTACTGTGAGGTTGTGCAACTTGATGTAATGTTTATCATATTATATTAATATTTCTCTGTAGAGTTTAAAGAAGTTCATGTAAGCCATTTGAAGTTTGTTATCTTACAACTTAAAATATAATATAAAAAAAAAAATGACCTGTAAAACTGAATCATTCAAGAAGTTACATGGAAAGACCATATATAACAATGATTTTGTGTCTGAGGATGGCATTGAGGCCCTGTACTCTGTATGTAGTTGAATTTTTTACCGCAACTGCAACATTTATGCAAATAGGATACCTCACTAGCAATTATGTAAATAAGCCAAGATGTAAATTACCTTGATCTTGAAAGGTAAGATATTCTAGAGATCTTCTACGTATCATGGTGTCCTACTTTCAGCGTGCAGCTTTTCTGTTTAATGTTAAACAGCAATGTAGATCACCAACTGTTTCCATTTTTAGCTACTATAGACTATAGTCTATAGAAGCTATTGGGATGGGTATCCGTCCGGCGTCCGTCGTCAGTCTGTATGTATGTATGTATGTATGTATGTATGTATGTATGTCCGTCCGTTTGTGAGGCGTCCGTCCACTCAAATATCTTGAGAACCGCAGTACTTACTGATTTGATATTTGTTGTGTAGATGAAAAATACGATTTTGAGAAACTATTTTTTTTAATTTTTTGATATTGTTGAAAATAGGCAAATTAATGCCAAAAAGGTGTTTTGGTAAAAAATCTTCTTCTTCATACCGCTGGTCAGACAGCTTTGTCATTTGGTATACAGGTCCCTAGGGACAACCCAACTTAGATTTGTTCAAATCATGATGAAACATGCAAATCTGTATTTTTAAGGAATTTTTTTAGGTCATTTTTGATCAAAATTTGACTTACATTGTATGTAATTCTTGTACTGTATAAACCCTATCAATTCACCCAGAAAAAAATAATTAATATGATTTTAAATAATTGAATTAATTAGGAAATCATCAAAGCCAAAATAATTTTAGTGTAGAATTATCAGAAAGTTCAACTTTTTTGACAGTTCATAGTGAAATGCTTACCATCTTGGAGGATTAAAACATGTAAAGGCAACTTTCCTGAATCCCAACTTTGACATACATTGTATTCTGAACCGTCATTTATTGTGCCCTGTATGTTATCTAAAAGAAATTGCTCAAAATAGTCAATAGAGATAGAGATAGAGATAGAGAAAGTTCTAATTTCCATTTATGGTTGACTTGGTTAGCATAAAATAAAATTACTTTTTGAGGGAAAAAATAGAGTGGTCAATAAAAGAGTGGTCAAAGTGATAGGGTTTTTATGGTAAAGCTGGGCTGTATAAAGATTCCTCATGTGCTATTTATAGCAATTATGCAATCTGTGTAAACAGTGCAATGAAAGTGTAACATGATTCCTTATAATGCTTTTGATGACCTTGAACTTCTTAAGTTTCAAACCTTTGTCTCTTCAGTGTGCTTTCTCTGAGTATGTACAGTCTCAACTTATTAAACAGAACTCACAATGTTAATCAAAGATATCCACCTTCTTCATCAATACATGTGTCACAAAAGGTTATTCTCTACATAACTCAACAGAGCTCTGTCAACTGTTGAGTTGCTTGTTCTTTCAAAACCGCTGGTCAGACAGCTTTAATATTTAGTTTACTTGTCCGTAGGATGACCTTAGTGAGATAATTTCATACAGTCAGGAAATACTTAATTTTGTATCCATGTCTATAGTAGCTTCAGGGACTTTGGCCCATGTTTCTGTAATGTTGTCACAAAGCAAGTGTACAGTGGCCATATGTAGAAATAATGACATTTTTACATGAGCATTATTGCAGCTTTGAAACTTTGTACCTTCATGTAAAAGAGAGTCAAATTTGCCGAATATTTCGAATCACTAGATGTCAATTTAAAGAGTTTATTGTGTTTGTTGCATTGACGTATTAAATTGTATTTTGTGCAATAGGTATAAAGTCTCATCCCATTGTGAGCGAATTGCAAAAACTAAAATTGTCATTCTGTTGAAATATCTGTTTTGTGTAGCTTTGCTTTTCAAGGATTTGTTTCTGTGTTTGAGTTGAAATTTTGGAAGAGCAATGGAAGTATGCCCTCTATTGGCTGTTTCTACACATAATGGGGCACTGTGCTAATATATATCTGTATTCCAGAGAACGTATCTGAAATGACATTGACAATCTGAGTGGACGTTAATAATTAATGTTGTGGTGTAATGCTGCTTCATGTCAGTAGTCTATTAAAACTATTTATATCAGAACCTGAAGATAAGATTTGTGAAACTCCTAGCTATGTCCATCACACTTGTGGCAAAATTTCAGCTACTTATATCAATTTCTAACTTTACAGCATTGAAATCACTTGGTATCTTGTCCCTTGAAGGCATTACGTTAGGTGTTGAAGGCACCGTTCTCTCTCCTAGGACACTTCAAAATTTGATAAAAAAAAACATTTCAACAAGATTTGGGCCGACTCGCAGCGATTTCGAAGCTGTTATCCAATTGGTTGGCAGAATCGTACCATTATAATGAAATAATACAAATAAACTCCCTAAGTTGCTGTGAATAGTGACAATCGACCAATCCGATATAACCTTGCAAACACGCTGCGAGTCAGCCGCAAGATTTAAAGTCTGTGTGCAGTGGCTCTGATGGTTACAGTAGATTGTAGCTATTCACAGCAACCTAGGGAGTCTGAAAATAGGGCTTCTGTGTAGCTGATTGGCTGTTTGGAATTATTTATGAATGTTAATGATAATTTGGCCAACCAATAAGTTACAAGCTAGCGAGACACTGCACATTGCCAGAAGATTATATTGCTGGCATTCTAGATGTATTTAAGCTGTTCATCTGTGTCACATGACTTTGAAATTGTAGTGATATTCATTCTGTGTTTAGATAGGGCATAGAGTAATTATGTTGAAGACTTACCAGAATACTGTATGACTGGACTGTTGGCGTGAATTTGGTGCGAGGAAATATTTTGAATTTCTGTGAGTGTTCATGCCTTCTGATGAGAAACAAAGTTTGTATGACCACGCAGACTGAAATAAACTTGTAAAGTGAGAAACATGAATGGCTTGGTATCTTCTTTTGAGGAGTGCAACTTCACTCCGTCTGTAACTGTGACTGTGTTAGATCAAATATATGTTGGATTGTATATTAAAGGATGATTTGTTTGGAATACAGAAATCACCAATAATGTAGGCTATAATTGGAAGTGTTAATTTATGTTATGTGAAGTTATGTAATTTTTACAGACATATCGACTATAACTTTACAAAGACATGACACGTATATATATACCCTTCAAGTCTGAGCTTATCAGACAGTGCGATAAGGTCCATGGGAATGAGGAGCGCCCCATTATTCATGCAATTTCACCGCACCTACGTCACTAACAATTAATATAAACCGGACGAAGTCTGAAGTGTACACGGCTGCGCAGTAACATATCAGGCCTCTATCGACGAAGAGTTAATATATACCTAGAAACAAACGACAGATTGAAAACACTTCCAAGGATATCTAGGTATGGTTTGAAATCTGGTGAAATGTACTGACTATCTTTCATCGCCGCAATTTTACTGGTGAAGAAATTTAGTGGTAACACGGCTTAGTATCACAGAAATGCTTTTTTAAATATATTTTGCGTTGTATGAGAATTGTCCGCGGTATCTCGGCGAAGTGATTGTTTCAAATGGTTCAGTCTATAGGGAGTGTTGTTAACATACTTGTATGCCCCTCCTGTTAACATGATTACTTGAAACCACAGTTACGTGTGGTTCGATACATAGCGGCCGCCGTGTGGTATGCATAGAAAAATATTTTTCTATGCATACAATGCGGCGGCCGCTATGTATCGAATCACACGTAACTGTGCTTGAAACATATGAAAAGTTATGCATTTGACTTTTTAAAATTTCCTTCTGTCATGCCATACGAACTGCAAGTCTGCATATAACAATGTATGTTAGCAACACTCCCTATCAATGTTCACTAACTATACTATTGAAATGGTCGGACATACTCTTTACACCAGGCACGTAGACTTGTAAAAAGCTTATGTATTGTTGTTAATACGGAAGTAAAACGTAGATAGGAAAAAGAAACTTAACCGGCATATGGACATACTATGACATTTTGACTCCATAGTACCGCGTTAAAGGTGATGACATCGCTTATCGTATTTTCTTCCGTGACGTTAACGTGGCACCTGCAAGTTATTGCAGCAGCTAATTTAGAACAGCAAGCATCCATTTAGTTCATTGTATACGTAGCCCATTGGCCCGGATAACAAGGTCAACCGGCTAACGAACGTCAACTAAACCATGCAAACGCTTTAAATCGTAATTTATATATAGCTGTCGTAATCATCTCTTCACAAAAGTATTCGAATTCTGAGCCAGTGACACTTAGAAGTTTACATATGAAGGTCACTGTTCAAGAAAGGAAAAAGGAAATTTACATAGCCTGTATGATGAAAGGGGTGTGCCTGCCCAAGGAGCTGTTAAATGTCGTTCAAAAAGATTTTGACGTATCAAAAAAATTACCGTTATAGTTCCCTTTGAGTGCTGTAATTTTCCCACCCAAGTTTTAGCGTAATGTTTTACCAATTTTTATGATTTTTTTTTCTGTAATTGTCATGATAATTTTGGACTGAAGGGACACAACATTAAATCGGCTACAGGGTATTTATCACAACACAACATAATCAATCTGAAACGAAATCCAGTTTAGACCATTAACATGATTGGAACTAATTTGGGATAATTGGATTTCATATTTTGCAAATTTCTCAAAAGTGTTAGGTGCCGTATAGCTGAATGTTGCAATATTGCAAATTACTCATAAAACAAGTGTGTCATCAAAGAAATTAGATGAGGTTAAATTTGTAGATAAAATCGACATAACTTCACCATCCAATTATCCCAAATTAGTCCCGATCGTGTTAAATGAAGAAATTGAGAGCAGATGCACCCTCAAAATTTAATATACTTTTTTGAGCTGCCACCTTTGTGTGGGCTCATTTGAAGCTCGTGCAGTAAATAGAATTTTCATCGTCATAAAATTGAAAATTGTCTTTCCCCAGAGTTCACACGGATACCGCGGTCATTCATGTAAATATTTTGCGATCATTTGTTTCTGTACCATACTTTGCCGTAGATACCGGCTTTTCGTTTATTTCGAAAGAGAGTAGTTGAACGTGTCCTCGAGGGACGTTTAAGCAAAAAATCAAGTCTTTCACTTTCGAGGCACATACGGAATGATTGTAGAAACGCAATATCCAAGGCAACATTACGCTGAAATGGGAGTAATTCTCAACCAAGATATCGGTAGTTTTTCTCAAATAATTGATCTCTTTACTCGACAAAGTTAAAGAACAGGCCTAGGAGCTCATATTATACTCTTTACAATCTTCCATTATTTAATAATAGATTTTAAACATCTTGTTTGTTTCCAGGACAACAAAGGAATCAATTTCATTTGCAGAGAGTGGTAAAAGATTGAAGCATGGGAGGCATTTACTCAAACGTAAGTAAGGGATGGACCATTAGACCTTTGGAGGGGCGGGTGGTCACAATGAAATTGTGAAAATTTTTTTTTTACTATTGTAAATTTCTGAAATTTTTTTTTTCCAATTGAGATTAGCTGTGCAAATTTTTTTTTCAGAGTAAATTTCATATTTATAATTTTTTTTTAGTTCGTCGCTGTCTGAAGATAAAGAGGGCAAAGATGTGGTGTCAAGCCCACAAGCAGCCACGCAAGCGGTCACGGCGGGGGGGGGGGAGGTCAGGAGAGGGGTGTCCCCCTGCTGCTGTTGGAGCTTTTGAAAAATAGAGATTACAATGGTGTTATTTGGTGGCACTTGGGGGGTATTTTTGCGGGGGGGTGGTCAGGAGGGGGTGTCCCCCTGCTACCGTTGGAGCTTTTGAAAAATAGAGATTTAAATGGTGTTATTTGATGGCACTTGGGGAGTATTTTTGCGGGGGGAGGTCAGGAGGGGCGTGTCCCCCCTCCTACTGTTGGAGCTTTTGAAAAATAGAAATAAAAATGGTGTTATTTGGTGGCACTTTGGGAGCATTTCTTTCGGATTACACATCTTCCTCTGAAACATGGTCTTCTTGCTCCTCAGTAGCTTCCTATAGTTTTGAAAATTGACTATTTTGGTTTCCTGGCTTCCCTTTCTACTGCGTGGTGAAATGGCTACATGCACCCCACCAAACATCATGCATATCTCATGATTTACAATTGATTTTGACAAGCTGAGAAGCTAAAATAAGCTAAATAATATAGTTAAATTTGCATATTTGTGTTTTTAGAGCAATTGTTGCCCTTTTTTGATCAAAACATCTATTTCTCTGTAGCAGCATGTCCAAATTGATTGGATGTGTATAGATGTGTTGAAATTTCAATATTTGTCTTTTTAGGGCAATTTTTGCCATTCATGGTCAAAAAATCTGTATTCTCTGAAAGGGCTTGTCCAATTTCTTTGAAATTTGCTACACAAAAACGATTATTCATGCAGATTTATTCAGTATTTGCTATCGAGAAACTTTCAAAGTTCAACCCCTTTTGTGTGTTTTTGTGTTGGGATTTGTTGGATAGATGGCATTCTACGTAGTGTATTGTTGAATGTTAAAACATGTGTTGCTGTTGTTTTTTGAGGCTGTTTTTTGAGAAAAAAGAATTGAAAATGCCTTTTTAAAAACAAAATAATACATAATGACTTGATATGTTGTTTTATCATTATTGACGTGTTTCTACTTGTTCACCCATTCTTGCATTCATCATTGCAATAAAATGCTGTGAAAAAAATGAAACTGATGTGGCCTGCATCTGTTTACCTTGATCTTAAAAGGCAAATACAACTTTCTGTCTTGACAACCATAGCATAGTTTCAATGTTTTACCTAGTGTACCTGCTTGGTTTGTACGCAGGAAACAAGTAGAAAACGGGTTCTATAATTTCATAATTTTCAAGTGATCAGAATACAAAAGTCCTGAAAAGATAAGATAATCACAACTTCCAGTATAAGGGATACAGTCACTCTAAACGTATAAATTATAATTAAAAATGTGCCGGATGTACTAAAAAATACAGAAAGTTGCTTTCTGTCGGTAAAATCTAAAAAAAATTCAAAATTTTAAAGACTTTTGCAGATTTTTTTTTACGCCTTTGTCTTCTTATTATTTATTTTTATTTTGCAAACTAGTTTGAAGATTTTTTTTTCCTAACTTTCTGCTCTGAAAATTTTTTTTTCTGTTTTTGACCACCCCCTCCCAAGATCTAATGGTCCGTCACTAACTGACTGGGGCTAAACATTCTGATATTTTTAACTGTGTCAACAGTCACTTTTGTATAATAAATGGGCTGGGGGTTCGATATAGATAAGTCTGTCGGTAAGTCGTTGCCTAGGTTTGCATAATTGTTCTCATAATTCATGTACATGAGAGTATGTGTACATACATGTGTCTTTGAACTTAGTGAACTTGACTTATAGTAACAAAATAGTCAGTGACCGTCTGCACTATCTTATGTCTAGCCAACAAGTCCCATTTTACCCGATAATCAGCCTGACAGTTTCCTTAATTCAAAATATGTTTATCTGTATCTAATGTGAAGCGAAACTATTCAAACAAATACGGAAAAACTGTGTGAAGGTTCTCTTGCTGTCGACGACAAACACTAGCTACCTCCAGGAAATCGCTTAGAGTGTCCTCACTTTTCTATGCACACATAAAACGCTAGCCTATAAGGATTGTTATCTTGTCATGTTTTTTGTGCGATAGGAGCCAATGGAGGTAGGAGGCGCTGATTGTTTTAAATGCGCGCAAAGAACTTCCATGCAGTCGAGGGTGGCGCGACATTAAAATTAAAACGATTTACGGTAAACCGACACATGAGTTCCTCCTTGAGTTGTACTACAGAGAGAAGATTCCCACTGCAAAACACGTCTGCAGGATCTGCTTCTGGACTCCGGAGCATATCTTGAAAAAGCGTGAAGAGGAAGCCGACGCCGAAGCCGAAAAGACCCGGTCAGAAACCGAGATGGCGACACCAAAGGCACAAGCCGAAGGGGCAAAAGTTGACGGCGCGAATAACCAAGCGAGGGCTGTAATTGCACAGACCGATGCGGCCAAAACTCAGGCCTTGACAGCAAAAGTCAAACTTGTGAACTTGAACGCCGACTCCTCATCGGACATTAAGGCAAAACAAAAGATTAATAAATCTATTCTTCTCAATAGTCCTGAAATCATCGAAATCGAATGAGATGGAATTGCCTGAGATATGAATCGTAGTTGTGATATGATTTTCAATTATTTCATCTGTGTTTCTACTGTTGGTCAATTTTATTTATAGTGTTTACTCACGCTGTTATTCTACCCGAATAAAAAAAGAATACTAAACGGTATTTCACAGAGTCAATAATGTATCATAAAAGAGACTCGACAATATTATCTTATGGGAATTTGTCCGTGCAAGAAGGAGCTTATTTTTATACAAGAATTATTTTTATCGCTCCTGGAGAGTCATGGATATAAAAGATAATTTTAAATATTACGATCAAAATCCATGGATGAACATTTTACCGCAAACATTTATATATTTTTGTGCCTTGATATTTGTGTATCTTTTTGACACTAATGTTCAATATATAGTGTAAACACAATTTCAAGTATAATAGTGTAGAAACCTCTGAACTTGTGACCGGTTCATTGCTTATTCTGGATTGGTATATCCTTCAAATCGGACCAAAACGATGACATTTTGCATGAATTTAAATTTTGCATTTAAGGTAGTATGCGCCTCGAAAGTGAGACTTGAGTTTTTGCTCAAATTTTCCTCAAGGAATCTTTACACTATTCATTTTCAAAATTTATATTACTTTATGGACAAGAATGTGAGAAACGCAATTTGTGCTAAATACTGGAGTACATTACAAAGAAAATTTAGCCGACCCACTTACTTGAATGTCTTCCCGGCGAGATGTATCATACCGCTGTCACTTTACGTGATACGGCTTTGACCTGACTGCATCCTGGAATCATTCCGCACCGTATATACGCCCAGATATAACGACTGAGTTTTGTATTTTGTATTATATTTTAGTTATACATTACATTTGCATAGTAGGCAATTTAAAGAGTCGGAATAATCATCGGAGAGGGTATTCCATGACCTTCCGTTCAGCGTTATCGCTGGCAAAGTTCCGCGTCATATTACATAACAAATTCGATTACATGAATTACATGACAATTCAAAATGACCATCATTCCCGTGCTACCTCTATAGGGAATGTTTAATTTTCAAAAAATATGAGAGTAAAACTTTTCTTACTTGAAGAGCTGTAAACCCCCAAGAAAGTGGTAGATAGAAAAGAACTTGTAAAAATTTGAATTCTAACATCTGTTTTTCAGGTGCACTCCACCTTAGGCTTTAGAACAACAGAAATAGGGCTGGTCAAGTGTTAGAGCACAGACAAATAGAGGGACAGACTGGCAACGGGCATTGTTCAAGGCGTGAAGCGGTTACGTAAGCCCTCCATGTAGTCCTACACCTCGCCTCAGGTAGCTCTCGCCTCTCTTTTCCGAAGAGTGCCGACCATGTACCCTTCGGTAGTTTCTGGATTTTAGCCAATTTTTAAGCAAAAGTATGTTCGGCAAAGTTCGTGTTGTTGTTGTCGTGAGGCGCTGAGCGGAATTGGCGTGCTGGCGAAAACAGGAAAGTTTTGAGCTCCGGGAAGGTGAGTTTTACCATTTTAAAATATCCTCTCACATTTTTATGAATATATAATGAGTGTGTTTGAACCAAATTTGAAAGTCTTTCATCGATACTGTCTGCTTTTACTCAATGGTTTACGGTCATTCACATCGTCTTTTACAAGTTGGTCATGGAAGGACGTAATTATGAAACTGCTGGCGTGTTATGTTTTGATTCGCGTGAAGCAGTGTTTCTGCCCCGAGAGCTCACAAAGTAAGTATGGTTGCTACACGACTGGCAGCACGATGCCATCTCGTCATACTTTTCGCATAACCTCGTGCAATTATCAACCACAAACAAAGTCTCCAAAACGTCTAACACCTGTGAAGCTCATTTTAATATGAAAAGGGGGCCGACTTGCAGCGATTTCGAAGCTGTTATCCAATTGGTCGGCAGAATCTTACCTTTATAATTAAATAATACAAATAAACTCCCCAAGTTGCTGTGAATAGTGACAATCGACCAATCAGATATAACCTTGCAAACACGCTGCGAGTCAGCCGTGAAAAGGCCAGTCTACCGAGACGACAATTAAACAAAAGGCGTGCTATCTGTCCTCTATTTGTCTGTGGTTAGAGCAAGCTCTCTCCCTGACACAAGTGATACCCTGGGCCTGGTCATGCAGGACATTCAATTTTCACAAATACTTCTCAATCACTATTTCTTTAATTCACCACCAGTAGTTGAAAAAATAATTTTAAAAAGATTGCGAGTATTTATACGAAAACTTTTTCTTGAACGTTGCTTTGAAGTACTTGTACTTTAGACCATTGCAAAATCTTTCAAATCTGAAGTTCCCCAACCACCGATTACTATCAAAAACACTGAAGTAGACCTGACTGATATCTATGGCGTTTTTTAACAGATGTATTTGTTACCTAGCTTGAAAACTTTTATGGTAGCAAGTCCTTTTCAAATATTAAATGTGCTGAACGATCGTGGGAGAAGCAAATATCATCATTCATTTGCTAAATGAAAAGACACTAATATGATAGTGTAACATCCATCTCAGATCTTGAAAATAATTTTCTTTTCGTAATGAAGTATCGATATTGTTACAAATAAAATGTGAAATTGATTGTAAATCAAAATCATGGAAAAAAATTACAGGAAAATTCATAAAAGTTGGTAAAATGTTGCCCTGGTATTTTGACGAGGAAAATTACAGTGCTCAAAAGGGTTTTAAAGGTGAACTCGGTGCTATTAAACTGTTAAGTTACAACCTTTTAGAACTGCCCCCAACTTTCAATATGTGAATTCAAGTTATCTATTGATTTTTGACAGGTGTGTGAAATTCTTATTTTTTTAATATTTTGCAGATACTATTTGTAAACCAAAAGATTTGGTTTTTGTTTACCATACAAAGTAAATCGCTCATCACAAGTTCAGTGTGAAAATCAACTGTCCATCACCCAGAAGAATTTATCTTCTGTGTCTTGAATCTAGAGTATTTATAATGACAATCCTAATTTCCTTCCCTATAAAATGTATAACTAAATAATACAAAAATCCAAATACAAATGACAATTTTACTTCTTCGCTCCAGTATTGACGTAGTCAAGCACGGCATCTCTGAATCTGCAAAAATCATCCTTGGTAGTGTAGACATGTCCGGACAAGCGACACCAGAACTGTCCATCTTCAACATTGACAATACACTGTACTTTGTAAATCTCCCAGAGATCTTTCATGATGGCAATAGTTCCATCATATGTCATGGGATGTCTGTCGGTGTACGGAAAACCGATTGCTCTCATAAGCGGAGGTTGCATGTATTTGGGGATTTGTAAATGCTCCGTGCCCCAAGCTTTGGTCAGATTGTCTGCGGCCCATTCCACCAAAGGAGTGATGTAGCCGTACAGAGCATCCTGATATAAATTGAACAAACTTGCAATGAGGAAAAGGATGACTGAGATGTACAAGCGTTCCGACATTCAAAGCCCCCAAACGTTTGGCAACTTTCAAGAAGAGATAATCATTATTTTCTAGAGTGATTATGGTGCAATTGTGTCATTTTCCTGGACAGTGAATTCGACTTTTGCACTACTTTCACAGATCTTGCTCGTGTGGTCTATTCTGTCATACATTGGAATACAGTATTGATATGATGAAAGACTATCGTATATCCTGAATTGTCATCTGAACGTATTGAAAAAATAAGCACAATAACGATGGACAATGACTTATACATACCATACCCCCTATGTCATTGATAAATTTTAGACCATCGCCAGCAGTCAGGAAGACACTGTAGTCCCTAGTTCCTTGGGAAAAGAACTGTTGTCTCCAGTCTTTGTAATAGTTGTTTGAAGTGACAACTGGTCTGACAGTTTTCTGGTGTTTCGGATCAACCCAAAGGAAAGCACAGCGACCGGCCAAACACCATTTGTAGATATCGCCTGTAACATATATATATATATATATATATATATATATATATATATATATATATATATATATATATATATATATATATATATATATATATGTTAGTATACATTGTGACTAGAACAATTCAACCATCTGTTGTTTTGTTTGCTCTAAACTCAAATAATATTCATTTGTTGATATGTTGAAGCGTTGTTACCGAAAGGATCGTTTATAACAAGTGTGTTAACAAGAGTTGTGATTACGGTGGTTGTATCTACCTAGTTGTTTAGACTTAAAAAGGTTGAGTTTACAACTGTTGTGTTTACAAACGTTGCGTTTATGATGGTAAAATGGTAGCATTTACAAGGGCTGTGATAGTACAGATTGTGTTAACAAGGGTTGTGTTAACTGTGTCTGTTTGTAAAGGTTGGATGATTGTGTGTTAAGGGTAGTCTAAGGGTTGTCTATACTACAATTTTGTTTGTATTTACAAAGGTTGTGTTTATGATTGTTGGGTGGTTACCTTTCAAAGGGGTGTGATTTGAAGGGTTGTGTATACAAGGGCTGTGTTTAATACGTTTGCTTTGAAAAGGGTTATGGTTTACAAACTTAAGGTTGTGCGAACCATAAGCTGCATAAGTATTCTTACCAGCATAGTAATCAGCCCCTATGTCAGGTACATTGAGTCTGAGTTGTCCAGGCGCATGCGCACCATCTATGACCACTTCAACTCCTCTACTGTGACACAATTCAACCAAATCCTTGACTGGATTTACATAAGTCATGTAACTGACGATATGGTCAATGACAGCCAATTTTGTCCCAGGGTTGGCATCCAGAGCTGCTCTGTATGCATCTATCACTTGTTCCTTGTTCCTGATTGGGAAAGTGATCTTTACAACGCCAACTTTGTCACAAGTGGAAAGAACGGATAAAGTGTAAGCACAGACAAGAAAAAAAGTATAGCACGGAGGATATAATTTGAAAATTTTATCAATGAAATATCTTTGGGCATGCAACCATTCAGGGGAAAAATCAGATGTAGATATTTCTTTGTCGTGTCCGAGAGGCGAGGACTGCGCGAGAAAAGACCATAAAGCAATGCCGAAAAAAGGCGATCTACATATGATTGTAATTAAATCGTCATTTGCACAAACTTGATGTCAAAGAAGTCGACTTTGCTGAATCTTATATTATAAGGTCCATGTTTGAATGGAACATTGTTTGAACGATGGAATACAATTCGCCAAGATCAAGGCAAACCGAAAGACCTATCTGAACCAGCTTTCTATTAAATAGTATAAGCTCATGTGTTCACAAGAGTGAGCTATTGCCATATCACTGTCTGCCGATCTTCTGTACGGTTGGTGCGATTCCTAAAAATCGGCATGTAATCTGTTACAAAGGGTCAGTAGGTGAATGACATGAACTACATGGGTTTTGATTGGTGTGACTGGCAAACATTCTAATTTGTACCATAATGATATCAGAGAAAAAAGGACTTAAATCGAGAATGACGGTACAAAATATGTTGCGACTAGCTTCAAATATGTATCATACAAGGGTATATAACGTAAATAAAATTTTGTAATGAGGATGACATGGAATTTGATTGCTAATTTGGATATTTAATGAACTATTGCAATTAGGACTTTGAAAGTAAGAAATGCCACATGGATCAGAATAAAATCTGGTAGGTAATCGCAAGAGTTATTTTGTGGGAGTGATTTGCATAATTAATGATAATTTGCATAATTAGTTGTCTCGAAGTAAGATAGTCTCAGAATAAATTCATCAAATCTGATGAATCTTGCGACAGATATCGATCGTAAACGCATAACACAGTTTCAATGGTCATCTAGCAGTTTCATACAAATGATTAGCTGTGGGTCCATAGGTGTGGGATTTTCAGACGGGATTTCTGCCTTTTGCGGGCTAGTTTTGACTCTTACGACTTGTGGTGGCGGGGTTTAAAAGTCGTTAAAGTCAAAACCAGCCCGTAAAAGGCAAAAATCCCGTCCGAAAACACCACAGCTGTGGACCCACAGCTAACAAATGATATGCTCATCTCCATATTTAATGAACTTTATACAATTAGGAATAGACGTATGGAAGGACTTGATCAAAGTTAATTAAAACTTGCCATATATGGTGATGACACAAAGATGTAACAGCAGTGAAGAAAATGTAACCATACCATGTCAATTTGATTTGCTAATGAACATATGGATGATATGTAATAATTGCTATGGTAACTCACCATTTTCTTCACCGCCGCAGATATCATAACAGGTAAAACTGATGGCAGGAAAGGTCAAATTTGTAATGAGAATACTATCGCCAGGTTTCCATTTCTTAGATCTTAGTATACCATTAATAGCTGTGATATAAATATATGCATTCATATTAAATATGTTAATAGGAAAATGAAATCGTCATTGTTACAGAGTATTTAAATAACAATAAGAGAATGCTTTTATGAAAACCAATGTCACGTTTGTGTTTGATTTCTATGAGCAATTACGACTCTATAGCTCAAGTGGATAATATTCTATAAAGGCAAGGCTCCATGGGTGAAGGTAGACTTGAATTGTCATGAACGTACAACTCTCGCCTTTGATTGTTTCAACTGGCGTCATTTGGAGAATAACTTACTGACAAGGTACTGTGCTGCAGTGCTGTACCCAGTTAAAGTACACTATAACCTTAACAATGATTAACTTCTCGATAATTCAGGACTTAACCTCTTAGTTTTAGTCGTTAGTTTTAAACACCGGTATACTTGTTTGAAAACAAAATGGCTGACTTCACACTCTTTTTGTGTAGTAAAAGAAATTTGGAAAATACCTAGTAGTATAGGCAGACTTCAAAGAATGCAATGAAATACATTTAGCACATATACACTGTAAAAATTATTCTAGTTTCAAATATTTTTGGTTTTCTCACCTGTAGTAACGTTATTTGCAAATGCTAAATCCTTAGGGTCGGCACCAACAAAGTCCCCGATTGTTTTCAAAGCATCTTCATAGTAAGTGGGTGTTCGGTGTTTGTAGAAATAATCTGGAGCGCGCTCTGCTTCGTCTTCAAACCTGAAATTTAAGTTTGACGGTGATTTAAAAAAAAAAAACACACATGAAAATATTTTGAATTAAAAAATGCAAATATTGTCTGACTCAGGAAACAAAGAGGAAAATTTGTTGAATGAGAAAGTATGCGTGTATGAATTCTGCTAGGGCTCAGACATCAAACGTACTATTTTCTCGGTCTTTGATCAGTAACCGTAAACATGCATAAGCACGCAACTTTTTTTCGAAAGCGATAGCTGAAAAGTTGTTCAAAACTTTTCCCTCATTGCCAAACCATCTTGCTACCTTATGACAGTATTACACCGTACAAGAACCATGTAGTAAGCACCGCATTGAACGGAAAATTTACTTAAAAATAATTAAAAGTTTATCAATGCTCACATTCGGAATGTGACTCGAAATGCAATTATTCTTTGAAAAATCCCTCAATTATGTATATTGAATACTGTACATACACCAGCATATGAGATTATACTAGAAAGATATATTCATCGGTTGTTGAAATTTTTTTCACGGAATGCAGATTTGTCACACAGAGAAACAAAATTGGATTAGAAAAAATACTTTTCACTGCTCAAATATCTACACCACTGTGAAAAACCATTGTAACCGTGAATAAATTCAATTCGTTCACATTGGTTGTAATTTTATTACAACAGAGGTGTAAAAAGCTAGAGTTTCCTTCACTTAAACGAATAACAGTCATATCCTTGGATAACCCATTTAATACAATCAAGCGTGATTTTATGTTTTTTTTGACATTTCATGGGAGCTGTGACGGTGTATAAGATAAAAAAAGCTTTAGTAATGAAAGTAAAAAAAAATAATTGAAGTATGTGACCATGTCAGCCAGTATCTTTGATTTCTGCAGCTTCACAGAATATTCTTTCATTTTCCCCCGATTCCACTGATCCGATGGTTGTACCATTATATAGGAGAAAGTACCATGAGCATGCTCGGTTTAACCATATTGCATCATGGAACTGTATAGTACACACAATGTTTCTACACTGACTCATGCTATATGAGCATTAAATAAGTGTTTCCACTTCATTTAAAATAATGCTGTGCCGGCACATATGAAGGTATATGTAGTAGCTCAAACCCCTAACTGGGACCACCAACTGGGACTCCCAGTTGGCTCAAAATGCACTCTAGGACCTGTCCCAGTTGGCCTCAAAGACTAGTCCCAGTTCACTTCCAGGACCGGTCCCAGTTAAACTCTGCAACTGGCCACAGGGGTGAACAAGGATGTAGATTAACTGAAACCATGATATAAAATGAGAAAGATGTTTCCCACCCCACTATAATGTGTTTTTTTGTAGCAATAGTGTGCATTTGTTTTGTTCCTGTTCTGTGTGTTGACGTAAAAGTTGTATATGTTGTTTGTGTGGAAGAGCTAAAATCTCCCATTTTCATTCTAGGACAGTGTGGTCTCATTTCAATTCTGGGACTCATAGTTCCATAGAGCTATGACAGACATACAGATGAAATACAAAACAGTGAGACAGCAATTAACATTTGCTACTGTACATATCTACTAGCTATCAATGAAGTTTTGAAGCAGTGCATGTTATTGACTTGTTAATGTGTGTATTAAAAGTCCTTTGTCTTATATTATCACCTTATTGATGTCTCCTTCCATGTAACAGGAAATGATTCTGCTGTACATGCATTTCTATTGTTGTAGACCTAACCACTGATGGTTGCCTCTCTCCTGTTTATGTATATCTGTTCAGAAATAAAACTAGGTCCAAATTAAGATATCACTCATGCTTCAAATGAATTGCAATTCTATTAAACATGGCGAGTTTTTGTTAACTTTTGTTTGTTGTTTTTAATGTAAATTTGTATGCCTTGATGAGTTGTTAATCTTGCAAATTGTTTTCATCTCCTTTTTTCATCAGTACACAGTCTCTCTATGATCATGATCAGTACAATAGGATTTCCACACACACCTAAGGCCAAAGTAATCAAATTCTTTTTGTGCCCTCTCAAATGTTTGAAAATATAAGCGGTACAAAACACACACACACAAAAATTAAAATACACACTTTCTTGATTATTTCCATGTAACTACATAAGTATCCAGTCAAGATTTGTATCAGAAACTTCCTTTCATAACCTAACTTATACTTAAATAACACATGACAGTTAGAGCAATATCACGATTTGTGGCCTGCCCAAGGAATGGTGATTCTGGCCGAAATATCGATGATATCGGAGCCCAGGCGAGGGTACAATCAATATTTCGGCCAGGAGCATGCATCAGCCCGAAGGCAGGCCACAAATCGTGATATTGCCCGATCTTCATGTGTTATTAATTGTATTACACCAAACATTTTGAATCATCAAAAGACCAGCATTTGTACTGTGCGCATCGAACGACAGGTTGAAATTTCGAATGATGCATTTTAAATGTCTCAACAAAGAGTTGTTGGCAGAAAAGCTACACGGTAAAATCATATTTTTCATTTATATCAATTAAATACCAAACTGTACTGGTTTTTTCAATTTTAGACTTTATGCGGATGATTCAAACCTTTTCCACTCTTTTCACAAAAATCTAAATATCTTTACTCTCAACGAAGTTAACTTAGAATTTCAAAGGTGATAAACTAGTGTGATCATTGTAACAAATTAACTATAAATGCTGCTAAAACAGTCTATATGGTAATTGGTAACAAACGAAAGTCCTGCATGGGAAATCGAGGGTTTACTTTATTTAAAAGATACTGTATTAAAAGAAGTTGATTGTACTTCTTTTGTTGGAGTCAAAATGGACAACCAGTTGAATTGGAAACAGCACATCATGGATCTGAAAAACAAGATTTGTAAACTAACTGGTATTTTTTATAAATTGAGATGTATGGTTCCCCAAACAATACTTTTAATGTTGTATAATGCATTTGTTTTACCTCACATCTCTTTTGGTTTAGAGGTGTGGGGATCTACATACCAGTCATATTTATCAGATATTTTTGTCATTCAAAAAAGAATTGTGCGTATCATATCGGGTAGTAGCTATCACGCTCATAACTTAAAATTCTTGATGTGTATAAACAATGCAAGCTTCAGGTCGCAATTTTCGTTTACGATGTTCTACATGATAAACTTCCTATGAATTTCAAATCATACTGTTCCCCGTACAGTACTCGGTCCAAAGACAAAAATGTTCTCAACCCCCCTAAATCCGAAGCAATTTAGGACAAACTTCAATCAAATTTGTTGGTACTGTAGTATGGAACAGCATTCCAGAGGATCTTAAAAACATCACTTCCAGATTTAGATTCAAACGAGAGCTTAAAAATTATTTACTGGAATTGTAGTTTTGTTGATTTTGTAACTCAGACCGTTTTCTCTCACAGTTACTTTTCGCTTTTTTGCTGAAGTTTGTGTTTTTATGTATTTTTCTCCAAGGCTTCATGCCTAGTACATTAACTTTCTGTAATATCTGTCACTGTGATATATCGGAACAGTCGCCACATTTAAAAAACTGTACATCAATCTTTCTTGAGTTTGGGACTGAAGTCGATTAGTGCCTAGAGCAACTCTTTTTCAGTCCTTTTCTCAGTGTATCGCTTCAATGTGTAAAAATTATTGTCTTTTTTCAAAAGAATATGAGAAATAAATTATTATTATATTTAAACACATAGAATTTTTTTAATGAAAACTTCAAAAAACCTAATATGTGCGCACAGATGCAAAACAAAGAATTAAATTACTTTGGCTTGGGGTATATATAATTATTGCAGGTAAAAAAGATAAAAACATTTAACAGATTGTTGGTACGAAGTACCGGTAACTGGGTTCTTTCATAGTGGTCCCAGTTCACAAATTGGACTTGTCCCTGAAGCTAGTGAACTGAGACCTGTCCTGCAAGCGAACCGATCCATGACCAGTCCTGGAGGCGAACTGCATGGGACCGGTCCCAGATAGCCGTGGACCGTGACGCAGCTGTCTGTGCATAGGGTCCTCAATCTCCGACGTAGGGTCTTGCTAGGTGCAATTTTGGCGATGGGAAAAAAGTGTGTTGCAATGAAGTGACATCCGTTGGGTAAAGTTAGGCTGTATTGAATTTTGCAGCGCATAGTATAGTTAGGCTGTATTGAATTTCGCAGCGCATACTTTGTTCTTTTCTGCAAATACTATCAACAACAACAACAATAATAAAAACAACAACAACAACAAATTTACAGAGTCCAAATATATTTTTATTTTTCTCCATTTTTAAATATTTAATCATCATCATCATCAATATCATCGGAGATTGAGGACCCTATGGTCTGTGGCGGAGTAGGCTGTCTATGCGGGTCATCAAAAGGTCAATCCTCCCACGGACAAGAGCACTCAAAGTCCGCTGCCGGATTGAATCTTGAGCACTCCTTGGAAAATCAGCCGAATTACGTAAACGAACAAGAGATTTTGTTCACAAAAGGAGTTAGGGAACGAGCAATAATCAGAGTTTAGGCAGGTATAGGTCATTTTATTGAATTACACTCACTTGTGTTTATTTTGCCGTTCAAAGTCCCGACCCAAGTTGCCATTTTCCCTACCAGACTCAGCTTTCCGTGGCGGGGTTGACCTTTGATGACCTGTATAGCCGCTACAGACAGCTGCGTTTCCACACACAGTTACGAGTGTTTAGATACATAGCGGCCGCAGCGTAATATGCATAGAATAATATGCATATTACGCGGCGGCCGCTATGTATCTAAACACTCGTAACTGTGTTACCACAGGTAGTCCCATAGTGCATTTTGAGCCAACTGGGACTGATCACGTGCACAGAGTGCTTTTTGAGCCAACTTTGATTCCCAGTTGGCGGTCTCAGTTGGGATTTGAGCTACCCTTTCATACCTGACATATGTTAATTTTTGCAAATCAAACACAACTATATGTAGTCATAATATCATAGTGTTTAGTTCAACGTAAAATAATGTTGTATGCACATAATGTTCTAAATAAAACACCACTTTTTACACAGTTGTCATAGTGATTGCACACAATGCTGTTTTCACATAAAGTTTATAGGTCTTGCAGCCATTATAACCATTATCATTTACAGTATTTTGAAAACTACAATTACCATCTCTGTCTTTCCATAACTCGTCTCGGAATGGTTCCTAGAGAGCAGTGACTCGGAAATGCTGCTTCCTCGTCCAGCAAGAACTCTTGCTCTCTCATTTCGCGACCAAAAGTTGGTGGGAACTTCTTCACTTCAGAGGTGACTTTCACGATAGACTCGGTATCTTTGCTGTCAGACATTGTGGTATCCCCTGAAATACAGCACAGGTATACATAGGTATTTGTGAAAAATTTGGGTTGAAATCAGCACTGATATTTAATCAGGTAAAATATCGATGTGTCTTAATAAAGTGGAATGGTAATGTAGTGAAAGTTCATTGTCTTGTCAGTACATAGTAGTAAACTTTTAAAATTGCAAACACTGCCGAGGAACACCTCGCTCCCTAGGTGCTTGACATCCAGAAGCATAAATGAATCAGCCTTTAGAGGTATTACATTTCAAAATCAGCATAAAAACCAAGGTACCTCTGAGATCACTGTGACAATCACTGTAACACACAGTCGCTGTCGGGTCAAATCAGGACAAACACAATTACATGTATGCGTCCGCAGGACCAGTCAATGAAGCAGTAAAGCAGGCCAAAGCTGTGGCGGATGGATCTCGCTCGATATTTCACAGCAGCTCACTGACCTGACACTGTCGCACTCTCTCTTATGTGACCTTTTTCAGGTTCATTTCATTTCAATGGTCGACCCCTGTCATCCAAACCGCTATTCATACGTAGGTCATCCCAACCCTATGTATGTTATCTCAGTAACAACGTATATCATCGTAGAGCCACGGATATAGTGCGTGGAAATTCTTTCATCGTATAGTACGAACGAGAAGGCCAAGATCCTATTCTATTCTATACACGCACGGGCATGGTCATTGCAAAGTCGACATTAAAAAAAGTACGTTCTTTTAATTTTGACATCTAAAACTTTATCAGAAAGAGTAGAATTGACTTTCAACTTTGCAAACAGACTCTCAAGATAAACTGATACATGTCAACTCTTGGCAAGAATCTTTACTCTTGGCTGTGCGGCATTGTCCATTTTCGGAGGGTAGTGAGATCTCTTTGTCTACACATATATTTCCGAGACAGCCACACACACATACGTCTCAAGTGAAAAGCCTTAAATTAAATGTTTTTGCAAGCCAATGTTTTTGTAAGTATGGTAAGCCAGTAAAACTTACTGGGCACACTAAGTCAGTTTTTGCTGCGAAAACGAGCCCTGCCACTCCTTGACATGTTCTCTTGGGCCACTCCAGTAACCAAGCTACCCGAGTGGCAAAGGCCTACTACGGATTCGCAGCAAAGTCAGTTTATGATACTTTCTGAATGGTGTTATCTGTCCATCAGCTTACAGGAATATTTTGTAAACTGTCCCTTCAAGAAGTTTCAAAATGATAACCGACGTCACCAACTTTCCACAATATAAAGAATAGTCAACAAAAAGAGATTTTGTCAGTTTAAACAGCTGTGGACATATGCCGCCTGCACTTTCCTGGCGAAATGACGTACCTTCCTAAAGTGTATAAGTGTCGGCCTTATTGAACAAAGAAATAAATTACCCTTTTGAATTATTGTTGTCGTAAGTAGTCGCACACATGTTTTCAAATAAAATATTCTTCACGTACTTTAAGCAAGAATAAGCAAGAATGAAAACACTGTTGAACGGAATTGTTATATTAAATCCCTAATGCGATTGCAGAAAGATGTTTTTGCCGTTGTGATATTTCTGACTGAGGTGAGGGAAAATTTCTAGGAATATTTAACGATCCATTGCTGAGGGTCCCTGCCCGAATGAACATCCTTTGCAAGCGAAGTTGCAATATATTAGTGCATGATGTTCGATGACTCAGCCTGATTGTTTTAATGCTTGGACAACTTCAACACGTACAGGCCATTGAACTGACAATAGCAGTTTGTGGTCAAATGACTATTTAGGGGAGAAAAGAACGTCGGTGGCACATGCAAGCCTTTTACTAGAGATATCAAGAATTGAAGAGAGAAAGTAGTACCCATTCCTTCCCAGGGTCCTCTCTACAGCTCACTGGGATTCAACGGGCTCACATCCAATAAATCTGTACCTTTTGTATGTTTTGCCATAGGATTTTTTTCCTCGAAAAATCCCTTTTGTTCAAAACTTGAAAAATGAACCGAGTTTCCTCAAGCAAGTCAATAATCACTCACCCGATTCTTACTCACCTGCAACAAGTGCCGCTGTCGAACTATGCTTTGGATTTTGTACTTCTCCACTCCTAAATGAGAACGAGTTCACATGATATTGACCTCACCCAACCTGGATTTCGCGTAGAAACACGAACACAAGCGAGACGCGCATCAATAGAAACCATTGTTGTATAAGGCAGTTGGACGCCGACACTGACATTGAGATACTGAAATAGCTGAAAATGGTGCATGGCGCGAATGATACTTCCAAATGGCCGCTCTACTCACAATCATGATTATTGTTGTACATACGCGCATAACAATAGAACGACAAAATAGCATTTTTACGAAATAACGAGACGGTTGGACTCTCAGCTTCGTGAAAATTCTGATATTATTTGATATGTCATACTTTCTAACAGTGAGAGATGACCTAGCCCATTCTACTCAACCCAAATCCCAATCTTTCCGTCCCTTAACCGCTGCCTATTGGGATGTGCCATGTTATACCGAATGTAAGGGCGTCGTCATTATTTACGGCCGGGGGTGGAGGAATTTCATGGGAAACTCCGAAATTTCGAGTAACCCCCCCTGCCGACCACGATGAATTTAAGTAACCTCCCTTTCTAACGCTGAAATGTTGACTGACCCCCCACCCACGTAGAAAAGTTAAATACCAATACACGTAGGCCCATTTGTTACAAAATACAGCAATAGTAAAGACCTTTCAAATCCTGATCTACCCTGCAAGACTATGATCGGTTATCTTATGGTGTTTGAAAAAGGTGAAACAATCAAAACAAAATTCAAAGTCACAGCAAAATAGAGATATTAAAGCTCACGCTATAACAAATATCCAACAATCTAGTATCTTCTTGTAATTTGGTTGGCCATCATGACAGGGTATTCATTAGGATATCTGGCAGGGCAGCATTTGAATGTACGGGGGGGGGGACACGCGAAAGTCTGAGGGAGAAAGTGTCAGAGGGGGCTGTTCCTATCTTGCGTGGAATTGATGTGTGTAATGGTGCAATCTGACAGGTGTTTCAATTTAATTTGCACTGAGTAAAACTGTTTGAAAATGACATTGAGCACCGATATTTTTATTACAGTTTTTGCATGATCAGCTTTTGAGTCACAATATATTCAACAACCAAACAATGACAATACATCTTGTAAAAAAAAACAGTTCTCAGTTTGCCAGAGATTGAAGACAAAAGAATATGCAGGAATGGAAAATCTGTGACCTTCTTGTGTCATTTCTCCAGCTGCCAGCTTCTAATGAAAAGCTTAAATTTGGTATGGTTAACTGTCAAAATGGTTATCGAACTGAATCATTTAAAATATAATAATGTTTCCATGATAATAAATTATGAATTCACAACAGTTTAGTTTTGTCCTAGATCCTGTGAAAAATTTGAGAAACTGATGTGTGCAATGGTGCAGTCTGGTGCAATCTGAGAGGCATTTTCAATTTGTCTCTTACTAGTAAAACTGTTAAACACCCTAAGGGGGAGAGCACGAGAAAGGGGTCCCCTCTCGCATCGAAAATATTGAGAAATTGACGTGTGCAATCGTGCAATCTGAGAAGTGTTTCAATTTATTTCGCGCAAAAAATTGAGTTACCCCCTTCTTCCTCTCCACATTTTGAGCAACCCCCACTTGACATTTTCAAGTTTTTAAGTGACCTCCTCACATTCCTCCCACCCCCAGGCCGTAAATAAAGACGGCTCCCTAAAGTGCCATAATCAATAATTCCAGTGTTCGTGTCGATCTATGCGGACGTCAGCACGATTCCATGTATATGTACCTCTCAGACTGAGCGAGATCGCTCTACCAGATGAGTGACGTTCCTCCGTGACATTCCCCATTTGAACCTTCCCACGTGAGTATGTCTCTCCGATCCGCACTTAGAGAAAATACCAAAGATCCACATTGAGCAAATCCCCGATAAAAGGACATTTTGAAGACGGAATCTACACTATACTAGGTTAAAAGCGACCATGTATTTGGCATGTGTTTCAAACTTTCTTTTAGAGAAATGTACTTTTGCAGTAATTCTTAACTGAGATGACGGACGAACCATTTTGAAAACGAGGTCATTTTCTGTATAAAAAAAATCGGTCCATATCATAATTCTACACTGAGGGGACAGGAAGATGCCACGATTCTGCCATTTTCTTGAATTTTTATGAAGCAGTCTTCTAAAAATTCTAAAAAGTCGATATTCGCGCTGAACGGGAAAGATTTAATACATTGCTACATACGCGTCAAGAAAAAAGTCATTCAAAATTGGCGCCAATATTCAAAGTCAGGTTTTAATGTTGTTTCAATTTCAATGACGACAACATATGGGTACACACATCGCTGATATCTCAATTAAATGGACAGAATCAAAGTCTGTATGCAAAAGAGCAATGGAATTCTTGATCACATGATGTATATTTTGTGACATCTTTTACATTTGTATGTGACCTTTGACCCTAAGGAGATGTGATAAAACCAAAGACAATTAAATTTTAAAATAATATGATAATATGCACATATTGACCAGCCGTGAGGGTAACACCAACCCATATATTGGTTGCCTGAGGCCCTGAAGTTGCCTCAAAATAGTCTGAAGGGAGACTGTTTTAGGCAACTCTCAGGCCAGGGGGAAGACAAACATACATTTAACTGAACTCTAATTCCTTTGCTATCACGTCTTACTCACAGACAACACTTCTTCATATGTGTTCCAGAATGTGCACATGCACAAATGGTTTTTCATAATGAAAATGAAAATAAAGTGGATCTGAAGTAATGCAGGTTGAAAGGTTGTTTTTAGTAGTTCATTTTGACCAAACTGGAATAAAATAACCAAACACTCAGGCTTCCTCCACTAGACAGACATCCACAGTCAGTCATTTCTCATTTGCATGACAGAAAGGCATTATTTTTAAAACAAATTCCAAGGAAGACAGAACTCTATGTTCATATTTATACCAGAGAGATTTATTTCTTTTCATGAAATCATCAAAACATTGAATGAATAAACCTACACAATAGAAATAGCTGAGGAAAATAATTTATTATGTAAATATATATATTTGTTGTTAGCACTCTCTTTTTTTCAAATTCTGTGCTGGGGCGGGCTACCCAACCCTTCCTTCATGCCAAACAGTGAATTGAAGGCAGGGAGGTAGGATTTGACCAATGCTCTGACCAGCAATAGGGTGTTTACTCACCCTTTCAATGTCCAAAACAAAGAGAGCTGAAATTCCATCATCATGAACATTTCACAAAAAAAATCTTCAATAAGTGCTCATACCATATCATGCATTCCAATATTTATACAGGCAATAATTGGGGTCAGAGGTTACCAGCACTTGACCGACCGTTGGGGTAAGGTCTCTACCACCTTACCCATAAACTTCTCCTGTCGAGACAATATCTATCATTGTTGATGAATCCAACCTCAAGCTTTCCCTACTGTTGGGGTCAGAGGTTACCAGCACTTGGCGCACCGTTGGGGTAGATCTTTACCACCTAACCCATTAATTTCTCAAATCACCACTTATCATCCAGATAGCCATCAGATTCTAATGACATCATGCTTTACTGTTTTTGTAAAATAAAACCAAATATTTATGGGGTCAGAGGTTACCAGCACTTGACCCACCGTTGGGGTAGGTCTTTACCACCTAACCCATTAATTTCTCAAATCACCACTTATCATCCAGATAGTCATCAGATTCTAATGACATCATGCTTTATTGTTTATGTTATGAAAAAAACTTTATGGGGTCAGAGGTTACCAGCACTTGACCCACCGTTGGGGAAGGTCTTTACCACCTTACCAATGTTAAAACAAATAAATCCCAGCAATTGTAATGGTAAATCCTGCTCTTAATTCCTAAATGAACTAAATCTCCATGATACATCTTCTTTCCATGACACAGAATTGACAATCCAGTGATCCAATCTCCATCTGGCAGTCAATGAGCGAGTTGACAATATCACACTTCAGAAGGTTTCATTCAAGTAGCCTACACTTATCAATACAGTCAATACCGGTCATTTCAGGTGTAACTAAATTCGTCAGTTCTTCTTCCATTGGTATTGTCTTCCATTGCGATAGTCTTGCCATCGGGATAGTCTTCCTCAGGAAATCCATTCAAATCTATTGACTCTCTGAACACATTTCTATGCTGAATATATTATATATTATGTATGACGTTGATGTACTGTCATCTGAGCTAGTACTTTCAGTGCTTCTTGGGTTGGTTCACTGACACTTTCTCCAAAACATTACACAGACGCAGAGCATCAAATTTCTTCTTGTCATACCACTTTGACAAATTATGATAAAGAGAAATGGGGCAGCATTTGGCAATACAGGGCCCTTGAGTATTAATACTAATTTGTGGTAAAGATTGAAAGATAACTTTGGGGGTTGAGTACATTTTTTTCTACTTGGTAGTCAATACATTTTTTATATATTTTACAAACTTAAAAGTTGAAGCAAAATCACATTTTAGTCCTATTGTGATGGAAATTTGTATATCCAGTAAAAGTAAAATGTAATATACCCACCTTGAACCAAACAAACTAAAGTAGGTACATTTGCAAAGAACTGTAAATTTGTGTGTTAATACTGTTAGATATGCAAGTCAAAAAATTTGAATCAAGGTGTACCAGTTAACTTTAGCATAATCAAAACCAAAAACTTTTTAATTTTTTTAAGGTAGTATGTGCCTTGAAAATAAAAGACTTAAAACTTTTGCTCAAACTTTCCTCAAGGAATCTTTCAACTATCCTCTTTTAAAATAAAGAATAAAAACTGGGGGTCACAGTGCAAATTTTGTTACTAGAGAAATAAATTACCCAGGATTTACCAATATCTTAAATTCAAAATGGCCACGACCCTCATGTTAACTCTATGGGGATAAGTAAAATTTTGATTTTCAAAAAACTAAGATGGAGAAAACTTTTCTTACTCCAAGAGCTTTAAAATGAAACCCCACAAGTGGTAGACCAGAAAAGAATTGTAAACGTTTGAGAGTCTGAATATCTGTCCTCGAGGCGCATTCTACCTTGATCTCGCAAAGTGATGATAAAAAGTTAGTTGCAAGGATAATCTGTTTCTTTATGTGAATATTGCATGTGTTAACTTGATTCATGAATCTATTTTAACAATGGCTGTGGGAAATACTGAAATGGGAGTGATTGGAAACGTAATCTTGTGGATATTTTTAGTGAGAGGTTTTCCAGCTGTCCTATCCTGCGTAGTTTCAGAATCTAACTTCTAAGGTTCAAGGAACTATTTGAAATCCATAACCCCTGGAAAATCTTTTTCTAATTGCTTTGAAATTGTACCCCTGACAGGAGTTACATTTGTATACTTAAGATGGTTCAAACCTTTGGGAAAAGTGCGTAACAGATTCTAGAATCAGGTTGAGTTTGTTGTTTTTGAAGTGCACAGAGTATGAAGTGATCTTTACAGTCTACCATTGGTAGGCCTACACAGGATATACATCACATCATTCACAGTGCACAGTGAATGCATATAAAAGTGATGTGTATTTGGTTTTTCAGTAGTATGTCAGAAATGTGAGACAATCTTCTTATGAGCAAAACCATATCATGTTTGGCATGTGCATCAGATACCATGCATCAGACAGTAGCCATTGCTTTATCCCTGGGTTTATAAACATTCATTCATACATTTCATTCATTCACCTTGTTGTGATATTTTCTGAAATTTCTTGCTAGCAAATTTATCACCATTTTATAAATCAAATTTTCTGGTTTGATAGTTTTTGAACTGACATTATTTTGATTGGGATATTTGTGCACATACCAAACTAGAAAATGGTAGCTAATGTAAGTTATTAAAGTGGGGATACAATGAGCAGCTGTGATTCTAAAAAAAATGTTAAAATGTCCTCTGCACAGTGTTGAGGTTAAACCAATTCCCAATTGTTGAATACTGTGAACTTCTGACATTTAATTTTGTGAATATTTCTTCATTTTCTTATTTTGCAGCTGCATACATGCAATAAAATTATCGAGACTAAAATTCCAAATGTCAGTTATGTGGATATCAATACTTATAAAATTCGAGCAATATCTTGTATCCTCTCTTTAACAACTCAGGAAAATAAATTCACCTTTCAATCTTTACTCACCAACTTACAAGACATACAGAAACTTCTACCTTTCATCGAAGGTTTCCTGAAACGAATAAAAAACAATAAATTTTCCATTAAAAATTCATGAAACTCATCCTTTTTGGGGTGGTATTATTTCTGAAATTCCATGATGTGTTTTTCATTCAAAACAAGAGTAATGTATTGAGGGCTAAAGTTAGCTTCACTTCCTTTTAGAACACTCTGAATAAGTTGTTTATATGATGTGAAAAGCTGCTTATTATCACCATGAATTCATATTATAGTATGCTAAGCTGGAATCTGGACATCTGATTGGCTTGAGACAGACCCAACGTTTACCTGTATGAATTACTGATGAAACTTTTTTTGAGCGTTGACAATGTACATGTTTGCTGGCCAAGTAGACAAGCTGTACACTGAACAGATTCAAATGACAGATAAATGAATTGAGGGGGCAAAATGGAAATATTTACTGTATGATGGTTTTGAAACTAATAAATTAAAGTAAAATAAGTAAATAATTCAATAAAATGCCATAAACTCACCATTTCTGTTTGTCTTGAGGACAGCAGACCCCCTAGGCCTGTGTAGGTTGACACAGCTGTATGGATGTCTGGATGCAAGTCCAGTGCATGGATTGTTGTATCCCTGGTGGTGGGTTCAGGGGAGTGTAACTTTACTCAGAAACTTCTGTAGGTTTGTTTTCAAAGGTGTCTATGCATTTTTTTGTTTGTCTGTGCTGCTATGGCAATGACGGCAACAACATTGCAAATTGGGATTTTTGGCTTTCATGCTGGTCACTTTAAGGTCCTTTGCCAGACATGGTTTCAACATGATTGCTTTTGCTATATTCTGTATATGGAAAGTTTTAGTCTGTAATTGTTCAGTCTATTTTAGCATCTACTTTATAAGAAGAAAAATCAAACTGCAAATATTGTTATCATCATTTAAAAGTTTGTTCATGTTAATTCTCAACATTGCAAATCTCCTACTCAGAATGTTTTGAAAACTCAATTTGAATCATAGTAAGTTCTTGTCAAACAAGTTTTCTTCACTGTCAAATTTTCTTGCTAAGAAATATTACAAACAATGGTTTTCAATGATATTTGATGTATATATCAAGCTAACTATGATCTACAAAACATTTTGTTTTAATCAAAGCATGCCATTATTGTTTGGAACAGAAACCTTGACTGTGAAATCTCATTCTACAAATATTTTAGGTAAATTGAAATTTGATATAAAACTGTAATACTACTTTATGCAAAATGTTATCATAATTGATTATCTAAAATCAGTGACTAATTAAATTTAAATTATAATAAGGGTAAGATTTTGATCAGTTGTTAACTTTAAGGACATAGATGGGAAAAAACCCCTAAAATTTGATAGTTGTACATTCAAAAGGCCAAAAAGTGACCAATATGTGTCTGGACTTTTAAATTTGACAAAAGTTCAGAAACTAAGATTGTTCAGCAGGCCTTTCATGCTTGGCTGTTGAAAAAAGTAGAAGAAAAAGAAAGGAAATTTTACAACCATATGTTTACTATCGTACAGTGAACATGCACAAGGAAACTGGAATTGAATGCATTGAATGAATTGCTTTCCCTTTAAACCCTCGATACAAAACATATTACACAGCTTTGCATATGATACCCGTGTCTGAGGTCCCTAAATGGGATATTGGCTTCATCACCAGTGACAGGGGGTGGTATCTTCGGCAAGTTTGTGGTAAGCTCATCCCAACGTTTCGCAAGAGAACAGCACGCCAGTGACCTCCTATTCAGTATGCGTACGATAAGGACATTTCTATGCTTTCCTAAGCTAGTTTTAACCAGACTCTGGCCAAACTGGCAGAATAGTTCAGCCCGCTGTACACGTACGCGCATTCCGAACTTTTGTTTAGGTATCGTTTAAATTGATGCAGTATTTCCTAATTAACAAACAACGTGAAAGAAACTCCCATTCATAATTATGATCATAAAAAGTCAGATTTTATAACCCGTAAAGCGTCCACTCGAATGCGTTTTTGCCATTTTAAATAATTAAACTTTTATTGTATTTTGGTATTTGTAGTGAATGGAATTTCGAAATAAGAGCGCGTCCACATATTTTTCTTCTACGAATAGGGCCGTTCACAGTTTTATCATATACCTACATTCACGTGCCTGTGTAAAGCTATGGGAGAAGCGCCCTCAGTCCGTGCATTTTTTTTTAAGTATCATGCCCCGGCCCGGTGCCCAAATATGGGCAATCGCGTGCATTTCTGAACTACCTCGATTCTGGTTACTACGCGCGTTGCTATCCGCAAACATTCCATTCGTACACAAAGCCAGCGCGAGATTAGGAAAACGTCTGCTCGCTCAGATCGTAGTTGCGCGTGGCGACAGTGGAGCCGCGCCGGTGACATCGGCTTTTATTTCTAAATTCTAGTGAAATCCTGTGTATTAAGTGCGTGCCTGTTCATTGCAAGAAACTGACATCACGCTTTTGTCCTTCTTACACCTCGATTTCAACCTGGATCTCTGTTGGTCACGTAATAGTACGGATGTTGCATTGCGCGTTCTAGAATTCTGCAGGTAAACAAATGACGTCATTATGTATGTCAATCCGCGACGGGAAGCGGCCATCGTATTTATGAAAAACTGACACAAATGGCGATGAATTTCTGATATCGCACGCATTTTTATCTCCTAAACAATGTTGAATACTATGTAAACTACATATTCCATAAGGTATATGATAAAACCTTTACAGCCCTGATACGGCTTTTGCGGCCCTTGGTCGTAGGGCGTACGGGCCCTCGCACGCTCGGGCCCTTCCGCCGTACGACCTCGGGCCGCAAAAGCCGTATCAGGGCCGTAAAGATTATACGTCACTGTTCTCTCATTAGTATGCAAAATTAAATATTTGTCCGCATTTTTAGATTACGCTTTGAAAATTACGCATGCAAGAACGACGAAAATACATCTCAGTGGGCGACTGATAGTGTATTAGTGAATACTAAAAAACATATTCATGACTCAGAGTACAAGCTGCAAAAACAGCCACGCATGCAACATTGATAAAATTTGTCCGCATTTCAGCTGCGTGTCCGATGTCGCGCGCGTACAGCTATATTTAGTAACAACCTGTAACCATGAACAGCGCTATTTGACTTTCTTGTGTGTACCGGCACCTGTTTGCTGTGTTTTGCTGTTTATGTTTGCCATATCGAGTTTGTCACCATATGGAACGCATGACTATGATTATGTCTTGGTACTATTATGGTAGGGCATGCGGCACATGGTGCTTTACATATGGCGGCCATGAATATTCTTTTTTTCATACCACAGCCATGATGAGGAATCCGATGCTCTAGTAACACATATATTGCCTTTCATGTATGTATGAATGTGCACCTTATATCAGGATATATTTAATAGGTGATTATGGTGACATCGACCGTTCATAAAGATAGGTTTATTCCGAATGGTTGGCCACTGAGTATATTTCTGTCAGTCACGGGCAGCACAGAACCGCAGGCGTCATTACGAGAAAGAACCGTTGTTGCAGATTTGTACGTGAACATTTCAAAAATGTGAGTTTTGACGCAAAATACAAATAAGGAACAGTGCCTGAATGATGCGGAATAAGACATATCGTATTCACGCTCTCAAAACAGACCATTTAACTTACCTTTTCAAACGGTATGGTGGGTTATTTGATGATAAACGTGGAGACTTTCAAATCACGCTGTTGCCGTCGCCGCGCCGCACAGAGTCAGTGATCAGAAATGACAACAAAACAAGTTGCCCTTGACGACGAACTTTTTTGGCCAATCAGAAGGAGTGTACCACCCACCGACATGCATCTGCCTGGTACAGCCAATGAAATAGCGTTACTCTTACGTAACTGTTATTGTTTCGTTTGTTTGATCACAGAATTTAGCTTGCGCAGCACTTGGCACGGCCTGGGACGAATATACACCCAGGGCCAGGCACGGCTCACAGATGTTCGGCCGCTTGATTGTGCTCGCGCACAGTAAATACTACACCTGCGTTTTGATGAGTCAAAAAGTTTCATGTAGGCCCTAATGGATTAGAAAATAAATACGAAAACAGACCAAAATACCAGAACAAACAATGAAGACGATTTTCCTCGACAACAACCTACAGACAGGTCACCTCAGACAGCACTCCATGAACATCATGTGCATCAGAAAGATGCGTATTTGAGGCACAGATGCCCGACGAGGATTTTTTCTGTGTCTCTGTGTCTCTCTGTGTCTTTCTCTGTCTCTCTCTCTGTCTCTCTGTCTGTGTGTGTCTCTCTCAATGAATAGGCCTATATGTGCGCATTTGCATGTTTCTTCATTCTTGCAACGAATTATTGTTGTTAAATTTATTGAATCACGGTGTATCTCAGAAAAGAAGGAGATAAATATGCAGAAAATTGTAAGAGAAAGTTGAATATACCTTGATTTAATTTCGGTCAGATGGTAGTTTTGTTTTTATCCGTTAAAATACATTTTGAGAAGTCGCAGAGCTGACATTTGTTTTTTATTCTGTTGCGAGTACACTATTATGATTCCTGGCTTCGAGTACTTTCTAAAATCACACTGCATGATTTCTATGAACCGCTTCCAGAGCAAGAGCTCCTTGTAATCGCGTACGAAATGGATAAAACAAGTCAAAATGTGTACTATTTTGCCATGAGACTAATAGAATCCCACACCCCAACAGGTTGGGATGGAATGTCTCACACGAGTTGGGGAATTCTGTCTCACACGAGCCGAAGGCGAGTGTGAGACAGAATTCCCCAACGAGTGTGAGACATTCCATCCCAACCCATTGGGGTGTGGGATTATTTTTCTCACGTCCCTCCAATATCTTAAGAAAATTGCATTTTATTGTGGTAGGTTTATATAAGTACTATCAAGAACCAGCACCCGATTGCACTTGTTTCATTTGTATCATTCCGCAAAGAAAAATGAAGTTCCGTTCATTGATGAGCATATCAAACACGTTAACATGTATATTACCGACATGGCAATTTTGTTTTGTTGGTCAGCACAAAATTCTCCAGGTCATTTGAGGAAAATGTTGCGAAACAGCTCTGGTGGCCATCTGTTGATGACATTGCGTGAAAGCTGTCGTCTGCTACAGCCTCGTGTGCAAATGGCTCGCTCATCGAAGTCTTTCGCTAACTGTATCGCTGTCAAGGCAGTTCTTCTCCAGAAAATATGTCGACGAGCGTATAGCCGATAGGTTTGTAATGGCCTGAATTCTCCCGTTACAACATAAAAGCGGTCATCCTCCGTGTATTTGTTGCCGACGCCGCGCTGACCGTACTCAAATCTAGAACAACCTGTTCACTCTGCGGTTCAGTCGTCTGTCCCCTATAGTGCCAGTTGTACATTACGCGATGTTCTATTCGTCAAATAATTCGTACAGAGAACTGGGCGCTGAGCAGAATTGACCAATCAACATACGTTTCACATACGAGGTGTTCGGTCGCGCAACAATACAGAGTGTGAGAACAAATTGTTCTCACACTGTGTTCTCACACTCCCAGCGCACTGGGGACGTGAGAAATGTAGTTCTGGTGTTTGAAAGTGCACGTAACACATATCCATTGCTCTGATTTCTTTTTTGCAAACGGTCGAGTATTAAAAGGAACTCATTATCTAGCTTATACTCGACAAAACCCAGCGTGAATCGTGTCTTTGGTGAATATTGTAGTCAATATACATCACGTATGTCTCATATCAGACAACCACAAATTAACATCATTATCACTGTGGTCTACTTCTTGAGGCGTCGGCCGCCAGCATCGACGCTATTTCAGGGACGCCGACAGTATTAGGATAATGGAAAGCGGTGAAGCATTTGATATCTGGGAGAGGGGCTTGAGAAAAAGAATATAAAAAAGACTGCTTCCGTACCATACCGACGGCCATGTATTCTTGAATTCTACTTTCAATAAAAATCTTTTGAGAGAGTGCTAACCATGACGCTAAGTTTCGATGTTAATCAAACAATTCAAAATTAACCACAATCATGTTACAATTGAGACTTTTAATATCTAATTATTGCACCTTATGACATATTTTACACGTTACTGGTACCACATTCAGTCGTGATGAATTAAGAATGTCTTAAATAAATGCCAATAAGAACATATGTGAGAAGAGGGGAAAGTGAACTGCGGCGGATAAAGGAATGTTTACGATATATTGGCCGAACCGCGCCAATATCTGAATTCATACCTGAAGCCAACATCTGATGGCTAAGTTAGTCGTATGTATTAAAGGATTTTTTTTCACTAACTTTTCTCGGGAAGTAATTTTTTCTGCTGTATGTCAGGAACAAAAGTATGTTCTTATTTGATCATGAACATAAACCCGGCAACAATTTATCGAACCCCCTCCTCCATATGAAATGAATTACTCTTGACCCCCTCCCCCGGACCGGAACAGCGTCCCTCACAATCGCTCTCAGACACCGGCAGCGCCACGATAGTGAAATGAACCAAATTTTGAATCGAATCCTGGGATAATGCACTGATTTTCACAAGTACCCAATCACCAATTAGCCATCCGTAGAAGTCGAGAAATTATCAATGTCACTATCGCTGTCAATGTCAATGTCACTCTTTAGTTTCCTGATGGGTGAGATACGTGACGTCTGAAACAATATGTGACCATATGGCTAAGTACACGATTAAATATAATTCATCTGCAAATGTCAAGTTCCACTTGGTAAATTAAATTTCTTACCTAGCTGTACAAATGAGCGACAATGAAAGCCAAATCTGGAAATCTTATTTTTCTGTCTTTTTTCAATCATTTTTCGTAGCATACATTTTATGTCATATTTTGGTTGAACTGGAACATAGTCTTAATTGAACACAAACCAATGCTGAAGTAGCAGAAAAGATCAAAAGAAAGTATTTCAAGTTACGACAAGCATAGAGTTTTGAGGTTTTTAATTTGCGTTATCGTTTGATGGGGAAAGTAAACAATTGCAAAGTGATACACATCAATAAGATAAACATCAAAACTTTGAAACAAGTACAGTTTGCCGAGCGTCATCATGTAAGTGGAAAATGATGAATTATTTTTGTCAGTGTATGAAAAATCACACATGTGGCATGAATACCTGGATTTGAAAGCAATGACCTTGAACTCGACTCCTCAACCAACTAGTAAGGTGACCTTGGATTCCAGTCATTTTAGGGTTTAACCTAGGACTAATTGCAACAGAAATTATTTCTTCACCATGACCTTTGGAAAGGTCTCACTAATGACATATTAAAAGTATAGGAAAATCTAAGGGGTGCAAATCGGTTAAATTTGCATGTATTCAAATTAGCTATATATCGCCTTTAAAATAACTGCTATACTCACATTTTGGGCATGTAAACTAAATTCAAGTGACTTTTATCATTGCAACACAATTTAGTAAGGTTCAACAGGTTATTTTCTAAATGTCTTGAACAATAAAGATTATGCAAATTAAGTAATTTGCATATATTCGCAGTTTTTCCACTACTTCAGACAAAATGAATGTTTAAGCTCATATTTAAACAATTTTTTTTCTCTATGAAATTGTTAAGGTTTTGCAAGAATTACCTAAAACAAATGAGGTTGACCTAACTTGCATGCTAATTATTTTAATACAAAAGGCCTAATTTGCATAATTGACACAAACGGTCTTCTGAATGCAATAAGCCTACAATAGCTTCCATTGACATTTTCTGGTTATTCAGAAATGCAATGAATAAAGAGAAGAGTTTCAGAGCATTACTGTTTAAATAAAAGGAATCAGAATTCTTTCTTTGGATATTCTTCTTTCTTTTACGACGATAAGGTTATTCATAAGGTTATTCATAAAAAATCATTGGACGTGTTCAATAATTTGACATCAATTGTCATTTTCAGTCATTTTCTCCTACAACATGTTCAATTGCAGTAAAATTTTTGAAGGAATATTTTATGCTTTTGGTCACTATCTTCAATGATGATGGAAATATTCAGTTACTAATAAATGGTTCACCACACTTAACGGTTGTGCCTGTGAATCATCTTTCTCATTATTAAACTATCATTAGTATAAATACGAACATCATTTGAATCACCATGATGGTAGTGGGGATGACAATTATTATGATAGTCATTATCATATCAAAATTTCTTCCTCTTCCTCTCTGTTTACATCTTCCTCTAGGTGGTTCATTTGTTTACAGCCAGAATCCTTTCGTTGACAACAGAAAGTCTAGATTTTGCTTTCTTCCGGGGTTATTCATGCTGCTGCAGTTCATGGTAGAACCCATAAGTATGGGGAAGGGCAACTCAATGAAAAGATGTGAAGCATAGGATGATATAATTGTACTGCGTATCATATCAGATCTTAGATGTGCAAGTATCACTCGTGGGGCTGTTACGTAACGAACTTCCCATTTGCAGATTATTAGACTTTTGTATTATTACCAATAAGATCGATCACTCAAGGAATTGAAGTCTGGCCAATCTGAGGTGAGACTTCCATAAGGTTCAAAATACAGGATAACCAATTTTATGATGATTTGATGTCAAAATTTGATATCCTAATTGATAAACTCGTTAACGGCAGCTTCTGTGATGCAAATCCCTTCACATTTTGGTTTTCTTGTTTCACGGTTATAAAAATTAGAAAGAGCAGCTAGACCATGTAACATTATGAAAAGTATCTAGATTTGCTTTTACCAGTGATTTAGATTATCATGATTCAGTCAACAGATTTTTTTTAGTTTTTCCTCAAATGCTATGGCTGTGTACGGTAAGATTAAACAGGAAATCTCTCTCTTCAGTCCATTATATGACTTTATATTAATTTTCAATTGTTGTCTTCAAGAAATTTCAAAATTTTGAGAAAAGCAGTGTCCTTTGATTATTGTAATGTCTTTTAGCTGATAAAGGAACAGCTTTCGTTATCCATATTTCATGATAATTGGCAGTATAGTATAACAATTGTACCTCTATATCATCATGATCATTATAATTTATTTATCATTATTATCATAAATTTCTGTATGTGGCATGAACAGGCAAGATGCACAAAGTCAAAAGTATATCTGATTTACCAGTGACCACACAACCTGGTCTTTAATTACATTTTACCAACACTTAATCTATATTAGTAATACGGGTAAGGGTGAAAATAAAAGAAAATAAAGCTGAAACACAAATTTTCTTCAGCCTCACTTAGTACAAAGTGCTGGTTATTTGGCCAAGCAATTTGGTATGCATTAAGAAAATCCAAATCTTCCAGTAAGTTCCCAATGTTATTGACATTATGCAAATTCTCTAGGTAATTGAAATGAACTATACGAATCAATAATTGTTTATTTTTACAGGGCTTTTCATTCTGTAGGCCCTATTAGTATGTAATTATTACAATGAGTTAAATACACAGAAAATAAATAGCCATGTCAATTTCTTTGTACTGAGCAAAATGTTCATTCAAGTTATAAAATGGACATCTTTCGATAGGAAGAATTTAAAGTATTAAACAAGTAGTGTCTCTTAATGTAACTTCTCATTTTACTGATAACATAATTAATTAAAATAAGTTGACGTCAATTTGGAAAATTAAAGAAAATTGTTTTAATGGTCATCATATAGGATTTATGCACATGAGGAATCGCTCAAAATTAGGTAAAATATATTTAGCAATGTTAGTAAAAACTTCCAATCTCTCTTTACGATATTGTGTAACATTGCCAGTTTGAAGTATTACATTTAATAGAGTGTAGGCATTTCCTATAAAATCTTTTAAAATTAGCCCTGTTGGGCAATGTAGATTGTATTAGACTTTGAATATACCTTTTATTGGACCTTTTTAAGTATTTAAGGTGAGAAATAATTCATGTTCCAATTAGAAAAAGGAAGGGACATGGTTGAATTGGACTAATGCAAATAAGAACATTTTTATTTGACAACATTGTCTAAACTAAAAACACAAAAATGATCTTACATAGTCATACAATGCTAGCTTATCTCTTAAATCACTTTCGTAAATAGATTATCAGCACCAGGTTTGTATAGCATCTATGACCCATTTAGAATTTTGGGTAAATAGCTGTCTTATGCACAACTTCATTAAACTTGCGGTATGTAATTTCCATGTCCCTACTAACATTTACAATGAAGAAATAGTTCTAATGATCTCGGTTATTTTTTAACATTATATATAATCATTCATAGGTCAAAGAAAGGGAAAAGTTAAGTGGTAGGAAGGGCACATTGCAGTTATGTAAAATGAGGAATCTTAAATGATTTGATGCATTGCCTACAACCAAAAAAATACATTAAATAATCAAATTGCTTGAATAAAATGTCAATTTGGTCAATATATTTTTATGAAATCTATTAACAGCAACGATTTTGTTCCCATTACTGAGTTTTACATTTATTCAAATTATGCACTGTCTCACCCCTTCCTCTCAGGGTTTACTAGTCATTTTATTTATCGTCCTGAGACCCTTCCTTAATACAGAGCGCAAACATAAACTACTTTTGTTGTAGATTAAATATAACTTTTATGTAAAATGCAGAGAAAAGTGAAACACAGTGGCAGTCATACTTGATTAACGCCAATTGGGAATATTTCTCGGGCGATAAAATATATTCAAAAATATTGCCAGGCCAAAAAATAAGATAAATGCATACATTACTTAAACATAATGTCGCGTTTTTCTCAATTCAATATGCATATTTCTTTTATCAGTGAATGTATTGCACCCATTAACCGTTTATATCTATACAAATTAGGTAATGTTATACCTCTTAGATTGTATTGGACTTTTAGTATGTCATTCTAGGACCTCTCTAAAATACACGGTGAAAAAATAATTCTATTACTGTCAGAAGTAGCTTAAAATAGTTATTAATTAGGGATATACAAAGAAAAGCAAAGTGTTGTGGCGGCCATATTGGATTTATGCAAATGAGAAATATTTCTATGACAACAAAATATTTCCATCAACATTGCCTCAACAAAAAACAAGGCAAATAATCCAAAAACCTGCATATATCATGTTTAGCCAATTATATTTAGCAGAAACATTCTATCTGCACCAAGTTTGTAACCATAATCCTTTCACATCTATGCAAATTAGGCACTGTTTACGATTCTAGATTGTACTAGGCTTTAGTATGTTATTCTAGGACTTCTCTAAAATACAAAGTGAAAAAATATTCTGTTGCTGTCAGTAGTAGCTTAAAATAGTTATTAATTAGAGAAAATCAAAGAAAAGTGAGGTGTTGTGGCGGCCATATTGGATTTATGCAAATGAGGAATATTCCTATGATGACAAAATATTTCCATCAACATTACCTAGACCAAAAACAAGGCAAATAAGCTAAAATCCTGCATAACATATCACGTTAGGCAAATAGTTTTAGCAGAAACATTCTATCAGCACCAAATTTGTATCCATTATCTTAATAAATCTATGCAAATTAGGCACTGTTTACAATTCTAGATTGTACTAGGCTTTTAGTATGTTATTCTGGGACTTCTCTAAAATACAAAGAGAAAAAATTATTCTATTGCTGTCAGTAGTAGCTTAAAAATAGTTATTAATTAGAGAAAATCAAAGAAAAGTGAGGTGTTGTGGCGGCCATATTGGATTTATGCAAATGAGGAATATTTCTATGACGATAAAATATAGCCATCAACATTGCCTAGACAAAAACGAGGCAAATAAGCCAAAAAACCTGTATCAAAATCATGTTTAGCCACATATTTTAAGTAGAAACCATCTATCAGCGACAATTTTATACCCATGAGCCCCCTTTACATTTATGCAAATTAGACACTGTTGCACCCCTTAGATTTTATTATACTTTTAGTATGTTATTTCTGGGACCTTTCCAAAATGCATGGTGAAGAAATAATTTCTGTTGCAATTAGTCCTAGGTTTACCCCTTTTTTGCTTAGATTGACTGGACTATTGGTGCGTTGCGCAGTCAAAGCTGGAACAGAGACTTTGAGCCACACACACACACACACACACACACACACACACGACACTCATGCATGCTCTGGTACAGGAAAATATTAGGATAGAGTCGTGAAATAAACCATTTTAATAGCAAACTGTTGTATAAATTATATTAACTAAATTGTCGCCCCATTTTTGTATGTGATCGCCCTTTTATGGTCAAAAACTACTCGAATTACAGACGTTGCGCCTCCAGTTGAATCTGAACTCCCTGTTTGCAGTGCGCATGCGCTCTGTACTGACGATTCCTTGCGTGCGAAGACAGCAAAAGTGAGAACACTCATAACGGTATATGAATGTGGACATGTAGCGTTCAAAGTCAATGAGAAATGTTTAAATTAAGTTACTCTTTGCAGAAAGTTTGAACAAATCTACATATCTCGTACTTTATTGACCAATTGCATCAACGGATAGAAGACGATATTCTATCAGTATGATGACAAATGTGCGTATACATGGTATAGGAGCCGCTCCATTCGTTAGTTTCAGTGCTCAATGTCGAATTCATTTACCAAGTCATCTTTTCGTGGACAAGAATATCACGTAATCGAACTTATTCTAACATTGCAATAAAATTGTTCACACCGAAGCAATGAGTTTTAAAGATATTGTTGATTCTTTTCAAGCTTTTGCTTGTGCCCAGCTATACAGGAAAACATTCAAAACATATATAAGTGGGCGACATGAATATTTATATGGAGGAGGTTCAAGCGATTTCTGAACGTCATTTCATAAATTTGAACGATGCACATCGTCATGTTAGAAGCTCGGGAAATCTTCAAACATTAGCAACGGAGAAGAGGAAGAGACAGGATCAGCTGAAATCGTTTGAATTAGCCTACACTGCAGTCACGAATTTTAAGTCAATACTTAAGTTTGAGTCGTCGTTTTTCTCATTCATTATCGGATTGGTGAAGTGCACTGCGTTGAGTGCAAAATCTACACGGTGTTTTTATAGTTTCTCCTGTTTATCAAATAACAAACGGACATGGAAAGCAATATAACTGGCGTTTTGCAGAACGATACCATCTACGAGTTAAACAGTCACTCCGTCTTCAACACATTTTACGAAAAACCCCTCCTGATATCTGTGAGTGTCATAGGCGGGATGGGGATTCTCGGCAATTTACTGGTGATTTTTGTCGTGTTACGCGTCAAGCAGATTCGCACCATAACAAATTACTTCGTCACACACCAGGCGATCATCGATTTTGTGTCATCGACTCTGATTCTCTACCATTACGTCGTGCCAATACGGCAAGTACCGGACGGTGTCGCTGGCGATATTGTCTGCAGACTCTGGGCTGCTCGTTATCCGATGTGGACCAGCCTTCTTGCATCCACATATAACCTAGTGGCTTTGACATTGGAACGGTATGTTGCCATTGTGTATCCTTTTCGCTATGTAAATCTATTTACCAAGTTCAGAATCGTCCCTATATTCGTCATCACTTGGGTTTTTTGTTTCCTGTTCAAAGCCGTCAACTTGCCTCGCACCAAGGCTGACAACGGACAGTGTGTATTTACCAACGGAGTTTACACTCCGACAGAATATCGTGTTATTGCCGTCGTCAACTTTATAGTAGAGTATCTTTTCCCACTGTCCTTCATGGTCTTCGCATACACGCACATCGTCGTGGTTTTGAATTCCAAGATCCTCCGTGTCGGACCAGGGATGCCATCGACAGATCTACCCAAGGCACAGCAAGATTCGATGCACCGCGCCATGAAAAACACCATCAAGACCCTACTCGTCGTCTGCATCGCCTTCGCTGTGATGTGGTCACCAAACCAACTCTACTACTTCGCCTTCAACATCAACCCAAACATCAGACCCAACCGCCTGACGCATCACGTGTCGATAATAATTGCTTTCTTCAACAGTTGCATCAACCCGATAATATACGCCATCAAATACAAACAGTTTCGTGACGGAATGAAAGTGGCTTTCAACTTTGCAAAATTCACCTCTACAAATGCAATTACCTCAATTACATGACACGACCATAAGGTGAAATATCAAATCATCAACCGCCACAACTGTGATGCGTCTCGTACTTCACAACAGCGTAAGGAACAACAACAGGTCCCTTATGCGAGATGCCGCATTTGCTTCGTCCCTCGTAGCAGTGCTTCTTGCGTATCTCTGTGTATATGTCTTGTGTATATGTGATGACGATATCACCATTAATCAACCCATCTCTTCCCCCAGTTTTTGTAAGCATTGATAGCAAAACAATGGATAGAGTTATGATTCGCAGTATCCAATCCCTGCAGTATCCAATCCCACACACTTGTTAGTGTGTGTGTATAACACATCAAAGTATAGATAATTGGAACTGAAATTTAGGAAAACAAAGTTAGATCCAATATAGCACCTCGAGACGATGGAGTGTATCGCAATACGATCGATCTATCGAGAGATATAGATTACCTTTCATGGGGATACATGTGATTTTCTGTGTCACTTTCAATCACACATATCTTTATTTCATATGAGACCCACCTTTTCAGTGTTAACGTATAGAGGATTAGTTTCATGTATTTCCAATATCGAATATTTATTTACAGTTTATTAGATCTATAATACGTTGTTTCAAAATAATTGATTTGTTGCACCACAATTACGTGTACTTCTTTGCGTGATGTAATCATAATAGATTCTGAGACGGACGATTTTATTTAATGTGAATAATTCTGATGAATATCTTAACAATGCTATATTTCAAGACACTGTCATGCTGGCACAGGTTCGATCTTTTAAATTCTTTGTCAGCAATCACCGATGTGACATCAAATGAGACGAGTCTGCGGTGGATAAGCTACCAGTTGTCGCTCAGCTGTTGTCGGGTGTCGAATATCACCATGTTCCCATGTCGACTGTCTTCGTGAACGACCTGACTCCACCGTTATGTGAGTTACACTGTTACAGTCAGGTGATGCCTCTAACAGCTACGTTGTCGGGCCGACAAGCCACGGTCTTCTGATGTCGACTTCCATCGTTGTATGGGGGTGTCGACGTTCTCTGCGGCGCCTGCAACAATCATGCTTGCCAGTGTCACCGGATAATCGCAAGGAACTTATATACAACAAGTTCTGCAACCATAAGCTGAGTGTTGAGACACATTCAAATGGATGAACAATTTTACTCAAATAATCTGTTTGATATCAAAACACTGTTTAAAGTTTGACATTGACACTTTACTTGTCTGACATAGAACGCAACAAGGTATAGCACAGGGGCTCGTACTCGTTTGTTTGTGTCTGTTTGTTTGTTTGTGTGTATGTTTGTGTTTGTTTATGTTATTTTTAATAAAATAACAGCGAAAAGCTGTTTGTTAATATTTGTCAATAAAGAGCAGTTTATTTATTTATTTATTTGTTTGTTGATATGTATTTCCGATGGTTAAGGTTAGGGTTAGGCTTAAGTTGAGGTTAGGGTTAGGGTTAGAGTTAGACTTATTGTGAATTAGTCTAACCCTAACCCTAACTTAACCCTAACCCTAACCCTAACCTTAACCCTAACTTAAGCCTAACCCTTACCCTAACCATCGGAAATACATATCAACAAACAAACAAACAAACAAATAAATAAATAGACTGCTCTTTATTGACAAATATTAACAAAACAGCTTTTCGCTGTTATTTTATTAAAAATAACAAATAAACAAACACAAAAACATACACACAAACAAACACAGACACAAATAAACAAGGAGTACGAGCCCCCTGTGGGTATAGTTCTACGTAAGCAAGAAATGCCTACCCACGTATAGGCGTTTAATGGCAGGTTGTATAAATTAAAGTTAAAGAAATCGACATGCAACAAAACTATCATGAGCGTTGTACTCGTTACCTTTCATCTTCGTTGACTTATGGTTCTAATGACGTTGGCTGGTAAAGTAAATAAATTATTTAATTGGTTGGTCACTTACGGATTACTATAAATTTTACGATGGCTAAGCTTAATGTAATTTAATTTCAGTAATCGCTATTTTATTGTGATTTCCAACCTACTCAGGCAGGCGATGAAATTGTCAAGCAACGTAACAAAAAGTACTTAATTTTGCTTAGCATATCAACGTTAACTGTTGCTTTCGATCAACACTGAATATGCTAATTGTGTACCGGGTCCATAGTTGAGCTGTTGGTTTTCTGATGGGTTCTCTCTGTCTTTTGGACATGTCTTCGACGATTTTTCAAGCCGCCACAACGGCCGAAGGCTATGATAGATTCCATAGACAAGTCACCGCATCCGTGCGCAAGCTGATAGTCGCATACGAAGAACAGTGGTGTTCTGGTGACTTTTATCGAGAGTTTTGGGCATTGTGACTCCTTATAACCTGGCTATCGATGAGTGTAAACAGAGTATTGGTGGAAAGAAAGAATTGGTGAAAAAATCATGTGTGCATAGCAGGTTACACACTGATTCAGTTGCTCGTCTGTGGTATATTTCATAGCTGTGGTAGGGAAGGCCTATGAGACCATCCAGTCAGAAAACCAGCTCAGCTCTGGACCCACAGCTATGAATATGCCATCATACGGTAGGTGAGTTTCCGCGCCAGCATAGCGATCGAAAAATTCAACTGCCCTTTTCTCTCGCGATCATAACAAGGCGCTACGTGCTGGTTTTATAAATTATGGGTTCTTATCGTGCTAAGTAAGCTTATCAAGGATCGGTTCATAGGTCAACGAGCAAGATTTATTGACAGTCTTCTAAAAGGCAATAAAAATATTGCGTTATAATCATTTTGAAATCCTATTTTGGGATATGCACTTTTGAATCAAGGCTTGGCGTGTTGCAAATCTTAGGGGTCACATATTTTTGTGTAATTTCGAGACATGTAATCAGAAATAATGTATTGTGCTTTGTCCTAATTACAGTTTGAACTTGCACTATGAACTTCCTTGTAAATCATCCATGAAAGTCCTTATTTCAGTCGCCAAAATAAAGTCTAGAGTGTTTGTTCAGAAACAGTGTCATGAAAGAGATACGAAAGGAATGAGTTTTATGAAATGCCTGTTTGAAAATGACATTTGAAATAAGGATACCTCGCCAAATAATTAATCAATTGATTGTCTCATCTGGATGAAACTACATTAAGTGTATGTAGGACAAGTCTAATACGTAGGCTGTTGAGAAAGGTTAAATTCTAGGACAGGTGATATTAAAGAAAAAAAACGCTTATCGTATTACAAAGCTATCAAAATAAAGGATAATAGTCATTAGATTAACCTGCTATTAATCTATAAGCTCTAAGAACAAGACAAAACGTCATAAATTACATCATGGTAAAAGAAGAGAAAAATGGATTACTTTTAGCTTTCTTTTATTGTCCCTGTCTGTTTATAATTGTTCCATTTTTAAAGATTATCCCTAGAGCGATGGTGTGAGAATGGTGTGATTACATGTGGAGAGACGTGGAGATAGGACAGTCGTTTTGCTAGCTTCTCAAAGCCTGAAATGCTTATTTCATGTGCACACTATGTCTCACTGTGATTTTTCCTCTAAAAGCTGTATTCATCGCAATAAACTAATGTTCCAACATTAATGGGTATCTCCGTGTCTGAGTAGTTTATCTCACTTCCATAATATCATAAATTTCATAGAACGGATTGGTCAGATGTGACGTTGAAGCGTTATATGAATTGTTGATATGAATGAATGCAGCGTGATTGCTTTCCTTGAAGTGGGGCGTGATTGCTTTCCTTGAAGTGGGGAGAGACGCAGTACGGTTAAGAGTTCATTCTGTTTAGCGTGCTTCAAAATCAAATTAATTTTTCTTTTCGAAATAAGAAAAACTTGTCGTCATTGGCAACGTTTATTTAAGTGACAAATGTACCTCTCAGAAGAGCTCATACGCGACACGCACAGGCAGGTGACGCCAGAAAACTAGGAAATAGGTAGGTGGGATGTCTCGGAAACTAGATCACAGGTAATCAGCCCGAAGTAGAAGGAAGTATGCTGATATACTTTCTTTTCATACCGATTCAAATGCCGATCTTTTGCACGTTCACTGAGACGTCTAAATCAGCCGTATGGAAATGTGCGTGTAGTTCCGTCAAAATACTACTCGCATCAGCCGAACTGAATATTATTCCAACAGGTGGAGGTGACAGCTTAAGAGAAAAAGTAAACTTTTCAACAGCACGCTTCAACAGATACTGTAAAGACGAATCCATGGCCTGAAAAGATTACTTCACGACCGCTCTATTACCTTTTTAATCATCAATTTCCGAGAGTAGGTTTGCAAACCGATTTTTTTCGACGAGGAAGGTATGCTTTATAAACGAGAGAGAAAGAAGTTGAGAAGTTGGAAATACAAAAAATCAGGTCGACATAAAGACTTCAGGTTGAATGCAACATCCAACATTTGGACATTCATGTCGTCACAATGTTTTTCTGATATTCTGCACTACTCAGCATTGTGCATATGCGACCGTTACCTGGGAATCAGAGCCATGTGCCATACATAATAAACATCCATTACCTGGTCATGAGGGCTATAGCGCGGCCCGTTTATTATCCCGAGGAGCCGTGCATTACCAGAAACACATCGCTATTCCCCGAGGCTGCAAGCCGAGGGGTATTGCGATGTGTTTCTGGTAACACACGGCCACGAAGGATAATAAACGGGCACAATAGCCCGAATAAAGACCAGGTTATAGGTGTTTTATAACACACCACACACTCATGATGTATTATGTTTATGGTTTTTAATGTATTTTGATGTTATGCACCGCAACAATCCATTGTGATAAGTTTACGTGGCGATTTCTCCACAGCAGTAATATATGAACCACTGTATTCCAAAAAAATATTCTAGCAACATCCTTGGTTGCACTTGAGTCTTTTTCGTCGATGAGCTGTTCAAGTTCCTACGCTGTTGGAATGGAAAATCTTGCTGTTTTAGAGAGAGGCTCGTCGTACATCACGTTCGGGTCACCCGCTATTGTTTCAAAGCTGCAGACGACACTACGGTCACGTGACCGGGCACTTTTCCAAATTTGGTCAAAAACTATTTCCCTGGGGAAAAGCCTTTAAACGGGAAGTTACAGGACCGTGGGTGCACAATAGGGGATTACTGTTGACGCTAGGCGGGAGTTTTTGAATTTTCATAGCATCGCTTTGAACGTATGAGAGATTTGAATAATCATGATGGGCACTTTCGTGACATATGGAAAGAGGGGTCAAATGGTCCTACAGGGAGCACATTTTGAAACATATGCCTTCTCCGACAAAAAGCGGAACATTTTTTCACTTTATTTGCGACACAAGTTTAGTCGCTATATATTCACAGACATCATATGCAAGATTCAATGACGATGAACGCCTGACACATGGCAAAATTATTGGATTCTGGGACCAAACACGGCACGTCCGATCAGTAGCGTGGCTTTTTAACATTTGCATAGATTTACGATAATCCGGCTTTTATAGGGGAAGTTCCTGTACCCTCTTACGTCACTTTTGGGGTCTCTAGACGTATTCTGTCGAATCGAAACACGGGATAAGCATGTGGCCTGTTCTAACTCGGCATCACAGTGTATACGTACAAAAAGCAGTTTTGCGGCTTTAATGAAAAATCAGTGTACGTTGCCAGGCTTGTAAAATTATGAAATCAACTGCATCATTTTGCGACAGGATTTGTCGTCCACAAAGAAGACAAAATATCCTCTCTTTCAATGAAATTGCGGTTAACATATTCAGTCGGCGGCATGACACAGGGACTGTTATGTTGTACACCTCCTCCTCGACTTTCACAAAAATTGTGCTCCTTTTGCTCATTGTGATATACTTAGTACCTCGCATCATAAATTCTATTTACAACCTTCGGTACCTACCGACCGTGCTCACGTCAGAAACGGAATCAAAGTATGGCGCGGCGCGCAGGCATCTAATTTTGATGTGGGAAAGTTTTGTCTACGAAAAAGAAAGCGGTAAAACTGTTAAACGAAACTCTTTAACACGCAAGGAAAGTTATAAACGTTTGTGATTGGTTTGGTATCCCTCTGTACCAACGCCGTAAAATTCGCCTCCCCTCTGATGACCATTCATCATGCTGCTACCTATTACTAGGTCTGAGGGAGAGAGCGTATTTGTAAGGGAAATTAAAATCCAATATGGAGGACTTCATTGGAAAAGAAGGATAGGATTTGTTCTATCCATCGCAGTAATTGTCACTCTAGACTTTGTTCAATCTGATTGGCTGTTGAAAGGTGTCCGTCATGTAGGCCATAGCCACTGGGAAACCAATAGTAAACCACGCCCACAATCAAATAGGGAAGAGAATTTCAAGTTGGATCGAGTTTGTAGTTTGATTTTCAGCTCGGTACATTTACAGAGAAAAGTTAAACAAAAAAAAGTAAACGTATAGTTTTCTTTTCTTCAAATTCCGTCATTTCTATCTCTCTCTCTCTATCAGCCGACCGTCTGCATGCTGGTGATAATAAAACGTTCTCGCTGTTCAAAGAAAGTCGTCATCCATTCATGTGTCAGATTGAAAAAAAAGTCGAATACTTGCTAGATTAATCGTTATCTCTTGAGGGGAGACTGAACCAACAGCTGGCGTTTTCCTGCTTTTCCACCTTGTCATCAATACGTGATTGGTTCAAGTACATGCTTTCCTCGTTTCCGATCTGAAAACCATATTTTCCATTTTCCCGCTCAGCTGATTGTCCCAGGCAAAGTCTAGCAAAATTACGGAAACCATCATATTTTGCATTTTCCTTTGATCTCGTCATTGGCTCACAATCTGCGTCAGAGAAGACTGACGCTCCTTGGGGACAGATATTTTGTCTCACTATGATCCCCATTTGTTCGTTGTTCACCAGCTGTGCAGATCCTGTACCCTGCCAGCATATAATTGAAACTTATGCTTCTCACAGTGTGTCACTCACCAAGACATCGGGTGTCATTTAACTTTCTGAGATGGCTCCCAGTTGGATCTCATTCAAAGTCTCGACAAAATACTGGCCCTTCTTGTTGGTGCCCAAAAGTTACAGACTATGCTCTGTCATTTGATTTCGGTCTCTACGGTGTAAAAATATATTCAATGAAGCAGAAATCCATTTTGAAAACACGAAATGTACTGCATGGATAGCTGAATTTATGATTTATGACCTACAGTTAGAACTTTGTAAAACGAGTATTCTGATCTTACTCCTCAGCGATACTAAATCTTTCAACCTAGGCAGACTCCGATTAGCATTACAGTAAATCATAGACCCTGGGTCTATGAGTACATCCATATATGGTGATACATATATATATCAATCAGTAGTAAAACCCGTCTTTTTAATGTATTTGTTCCATATTCCAAGATATCATCTTTTACAGTCCCCTTCCAATGATGTTTAAGGCGATACAGTACTACTTCGACAGATCTTCATAGGGCACATTGTGTAATGTGTAGGGTACCTTATAGATCAAAGTCTGAAAGCTCGACACACCTTTGACATCATCATTGAACGTAAATTGGTCAAGGTTATTATCACCATCGTCAATAGTCATACATGTATTTTACCTTATCAAAATAACGCTACATGAAGCTTTAATAAGGCATGATAGCAAGAGCGAGATAACGATTTATTGCCCGTCAAAGGGATGATAGCGGTAATACTGATGATGCCGCAGCTCAGATGTTGGAGCCGAAGCAAAGCAAGGGTATCATTAATATCATGAGAACAAGCTCGAGGGCAAGCGACATATCGTGATCTTGCCCGTGTTATCATGTGTTATCATTTTTATTTGCACCGAACAAACACTTTTGTTTCCGATACCTTTTGTGTAGAATGTAATCGAGAATCAAGCAAGAGTCGCCTCTATGAACCGCATCATGTCTTGATCGCTATGCTATCAGAAGCTAATTCTGCATTCCTTTTTGAAGCCATTGCTGTACAGGTACAGAAAATAAACAGTGGAGGCACGCGACGATTTGGTACGCGCAGGCGACGCCCAGCTGCAATGAATGTGCCAGAACTCAGCAGCGGGCTGACAGTGACAGTGATATACCAACCACGTGGGGCCGTTATCAACCATTACAACCAAGCATGTTTATCACTTTTTGGCTCAGTCAATCATAACAACCTGAGCTGTACTAAATGTACGAAACGATATAAATGGACCCGATCTCATCCATCCCAGAACGCAGTGCAATTATATCAATGTGCATCGCGTACTCTTGTGATCGATTCGAATTATTTTTCATTTGCCACTATACACTTCATGAGCAAATGTACACAGTTACACTGCATACAAACCAACAACCAGATCTGACTTTTCCCATTAGGGTTTTCATTGGCATTCAGGACGAATACATTTCAGCCGGATATAGGCTGAAACATCGTTACATATAATTGAGAGTCAACCCTCTGCAAATACACTCAAGTTTCAGTACTATCTTATTACAGCATCGGCAAATGAGACCTGTAATACCCGGTATGTAAAAATGAGTAGATATAACAAGTAAATGATACTTCGTGACTGTGTAGTCTTACAAAGGATCACGTTTGGATCTCGAGGGCGAGATGCCAGCGACAGCTCTGCAGCTGGGACACTGACGCCTTGCGCTTGTAATGCTACCCTACTTCTTTTATACCTACAAGGTATATGGTAAATTACAAGTAATACCTTTCGTCTTCATAAACTTAGAGGGAATGGGGGGGGGGGGGGGGGGGGTTCGTCAGAATTGGGAACTGCGCCTGTGCGGCTTTCTTGCAATACATTTCGTGTCCGATATCTAGATGCATCGCATCAACAGCTGCAACATTTAAATTTCAAGATGTACAATATGACAAACATGTTTTAACTTTCAACAATCGGTCGATCGCCGACGCACTTGGATACAGTGTTCACAATAGGTCGTATGAATCCCATACAATCTTACGGCGCAGTTCTGACGACCCCTGGTAAAACCCCCCCCCCCTTTAAAGATCAGAACACCTTATTTGTTTGAGGCCCAAAAACATATTTGCTGTTCCTACAGCTGTTCCTATAACATGGTTTTCAAAAATAGGGTAGGTCGACAGGATTTTTTTTTCCCAAAAAATTTTATTTTTACAAATATGCACTTTTAGGGGTTCAGGACGGTCATATACTGGCCACAATATTTCCAGAAAAATGTATCATACATATAAAGGAAAAAAATCAAATGACATCCTCGTTCAAGCAACAATCAAATGCAAAGTAACGAACGCGTGATTTTACGGGTTTTATTTACTTCCGTGTTTACCTTACTCTAAAAAGTTTAGGATCGGTAGGTAAAAAATAGGGTAGGTCAGGTTATCGGCACACCTCTTTTTTTTTGTTCGGCCTGACGGGTGTTCTCACAGAGCTAACTGCAGACTAAAACAAAAGCTGTCTTACGCATACTATGTAATTATTGTACACCTCTGTCTTTAGCTGTGGGTCCATAGCTGTGGTGTTTTCAGACGGGATTCCTGCCTTTTAGGACTGATTTTGACTTTCACGACTTTTAAAGCCTCCACCACACCTTGTGGTGGAGGGGTAAAAGTCACTTGAATTTAAAACACCACAGCTATGACGCTATGGACCCATAGCTACTCTGTCTGTGTAACCTACGGAGTTTTATCATACAGTAAGTTTCGGTATCAATGGACGTGGATAACCAGGGGCAGCCAATAAAAGCCTAAAAGGTGTTCGCAAGCTGTTCGATGGCGAGAGGGTAGATATTTTGTTCAATCAGTGGGTATCTGTTACATGTTAGTGGGCGGTGAAGAGCAACTCTTTTTTTTGTCAGTGGTCGGGGAATTTTGTTTTAATTTAACAGTGGGCGACAGTCGCTAGTCAACGTAAATGGGAATGTGATTTTTCGGTACAAAGTGAAAAGAAGTCTTTACAAACCTGAAAGATAGCACACTTTAGGTCAGTATAAGTCATAACGTCGATGTTAGGGTAATGGACAACTATTGTGATGGGGAGAGGGGAGTGGAAGTTCTCGTTTTTGGGAGAGGGTCACCGGGGAGTTTTTGTTGGGGGAAGGGTGAGTGGAAAACATTTGCTGTGGAGGGGAAGCTTTTTGACATTGTGATGGGAGGGCAGTTGACTAACAGTGTTTACTTCCCCGCCGAATTTTATTTTTGCCAAAATTATTTTCAATGCTATATTAACACTAAAAACCAAACTGAAACTCGAACACCTTTTTTTGAAATCTCATGAATAAACTGCCCCTGAATGGGGGGTGGTGTTATCACACTATTTGACCTATGACGTCACAAGTATTATGTGAACACTAGGAGACGACATTCACTATTTTTTTGAAAATATACACGTAACCATCACTAAGTCATGCAGCCGATTGTCAAAAAGCATTGGATTTTTAAGAAATAATCTTGGTGAACTACAGCGCGTTGAAGTTTCGTTCTCTAGGCTGAACCTATTCCAAGTCTGCATGCGTTCGCGAGATGGATTACACAACAAGGCATTCTGAAAAAAATATTCTTTTTTACTTTTCCGGTAAAAATTCGACAGAAAAGATGTATGATAGTAAGGTTATTCACAAAATTTGTCGTTACAATATTTGATTTATGTACTCGATGACATGCTTTATTTTCACTCCATGCATTTATTTAGGAAATAGGGCAATATTGGCTGACCCTCAACTGTTGACTTTTTACAGTCAGACACTACTGGGAAATTTTTGCATAATGCATTTCATCAGTGTATATAAGCCGCTCTCTGATGCTATAAACGGGGCAGTGTGCAGCTTGATGCAAACCTGGTATTTATAGTTACATGACAAAAAGTAATGAAGTTGCAAGTCTAGTATCTCGCCAGTAAGCTTAAATATGTGGCTTTGCTCTCCTTTTTTTTGTTGTTTGTTTTTGTTTGGGGGGCTTGTCAGCACAGCCCTAGAGTAACTTTTGCTCTCCTGTTTTGGGGGGGGTGTTGTCAGCACAGCTGCAGAGTAACTACCTCTGACTCACTGTGAAGTTGTTAATGACCTTCAAAAATGAATACAAATGTATTGCATGTACTTTATTGTTAACAAATATTACAATCCTTTGGGCAAAATTGATGTAAAAAACATCTGAAATGTACATTGGTTTTCACAACGACATTTGCCAGTGTGCCTTTACTGGTAACATCAAAGTCCAGACAAAATATTTCCATTTACATGTAATTAAATTCGTACAATGACAAATCATACTCATAAATGCACATGGCGGCAGGTTTCTCTGCAGAGGAAGTGGGGTTTTAACTTTGTAAGTAATTCAGTAAAGAGAAAATATCACTACCATAGCATAGCTAGAGCAATCTCATCCTTTGGGAGGGGATTTCATTGAAAATACGGTGAGTTCAAGCTACCATTTGGTGGAAATTTGAGTTTATCAGGGTATCTTTCTTTAAGGCGTCCACCTAGGATGATGAATATAAATGGCAATATGGCTTAGAGCAACCAACTACACATCAATTTTTAAAATGACAATTCATCTAATTTTTTTCCCATTGAAACTAATGTTATTTATGCACTCGTTGTGACAACTCTAACAGTTAAAAAGGAAATAAAACATTTCAGAGCAAAACGGTCTCAACTTTTTTCGTGTGTATGTCATCTAATTGTAACTTTACTACATTGGATAGTTGTGTTGAATCATGGCCAGTTTATATTTCTTATTGTCGATGACATCATTACTATGCAAATAAAACAATCCATGATGATGTCATTACACATTCAAACTAAACTCACTTTCACATGTATATTCATGGAAGTTATTCCACAGTTGAGAAATGTATGAATCTTACACTGCATCAGACATTAGACTATAAGTGATGTCTGACACATTGGCTGAAAGTTGGGCAATATTTACAGAACACAGTGGACCATGTGGGAACTACTTGTTATATCTCATCCATGGAGGTTGTTCATTTTAATATAAAATTACAAACGGCATCCTAATCTAATCCTTTTACAGACCTCATTTGATTACATTTACCGGCAACATATATTTCACACGGAGCCAAAATTAGCCTTGGGTTAGCCTTGTCATTTGAGAATAACAGAAACCGTGCATGCTCAGCTTACACTGTGTATGCCTCTGTGATTGTTACAGCAATCATGGAGCTGTACATAGTGTGAACTGACTGCCCATCAAAAACACATACACCCTGCTGCTGCATCTTGATCCATTCTCAAGATTCTCTGGTGAAATAAGGATATGAATATCAAAATACAAAGGACTACATTCTACTCAATTTGACTGAGTACCAAGGAACATGGTATTTATTTTATCAAAAGAAAATTTTGAAATTAAACCACAGAAAGGTGTCACAAAAAATCCTTTGAAAAAGACTCAAACAAATCACAATCAAGAAGACACTAAGAAGATGTGTCACTCAGTGAAATTGCATGAAAATTATCAAATTCATATTTGTAATGACACAATGAAACAAGGATGTGTTGCAAAGAAATACATAAAAGCATGGCCTACTCAGAAAAGGATATACATAGATTTTTCCCATTATTTTTTACTGATAAAAGGTTTTTTCATGACTGAAAGATGACTAAAGCTTGTAGATTAAGATCTTTGAATTTAAGACATATGAAGGTACTGGGACATACTTGTCTTGATCAGCTGTCCCTGTAAAAGTAATATTACAAAGTCCAACTATGCAATACACCTATGTTTGTGTGTGAACTCATACCTTCTATGTTTGACGGCATGCATATTAATTGTGTAGCAATGTTACTTTCAGTTTTAGTTTCTTGTAGTCATATGATTTATACAGTATTTTTGTTAAATACAAAATGTATATAGCGTTATGCACAGAATGTCAAAGCATGTATGGCATCTGCTACGTTGAACAGTGTGTAGCTTGTCCAATGCGTCACACATGGTCCCCTCATCCATACATGATTGTACATGTATTTTGTAATAATTTGTATCTATACAAGTGTTCACACCAAATCAAGAGTATTAATATCATGATTGCTGTGAATTTACATTGTAATCAAAAACAATTTGTACTTAATACAAAGTATTCTTATTATAAGTTCTCTGTATAAAAATCTGAATGAAGTCTCCTTCAGACCAGGTAGAATAGGTTGGAATTTGATGTTTGAAACTGTGGCAAATATATAATTCCACATTGTCAGTGATGGTATCCTTTAGTCTCTTGAGCTTTTGAGCACGCCTGACTTTGAATGAGACTTCTGTGTGGAGTACGGGCAGGACAACTACTAACCCTTTGAGTGCTGTAATTTTTCCTACCAAAATTTTAGTGCAACATTTTATCAAGTTTTTATGAATTGTCCATACTTTGTTTTGATAATTTTGGACCAAACGAATTTCACATTTCATTGACTACAGTTTTTCATCAAAATTTTGCAAAAATATGAAAAAATTTGACTGGGGTACATTTCATAAAGCGACAAAAATTGACTTTGTGCTCAAAGGGTTTACAAGTTGAATAGCATCACATTGATTCAATAAGTTGGTAAAATCAAGACAACAAATCATCAGTAACAATGTAACTAGTCAGAATTTTGGGTCGCTTTGACAAAAAATCAAAGGCACAATTCTCTCTCTGGCCTGACAATATGACTTTTGAAACTATGCAACTGATAACTATAACTCATTCATAAAATATTTTTTTTTTTTTTTAAATTTACATGTATCAATCTTCACGTAAAAATCTTCAGCCTATTTGCAACTCGGATGTCAAAATTTTGAAAAAGGAATTTGAAATTTGTAATTTTTTTCTAGGTTTACAAAAGTTTATTAAAAAAAACTTTTAACCAATAATATGCCAAATAAATAAGAGCAAAATTAAAAATCCAATTTTGTCAAGGCATGCAATAAAATTTCATCATTGCTCATTTCACACACTCATTGATTATTGAAATATTCATCATATATAATCAAAACATATTAACAGGAAAACATACCGGTATAAAGAGTGCAATTATATACAAGTGTTTATCAGTTAAAAGATGATCTTTTGCAAATATTAAACTACATATTATATCCATATTCTGAATAATTATTACATGTAAAGTTATTGTGCTCTTATTAAATGAAATATGAATAAACATTTCAGTCAGGCATATGAAAGATGAAATGTGTTTACCATCTGATTTTACATGTGTCAATTTGATAATATATTTAGAAAAAATTGTGTTTCCTTGGAAGGGATAGGACCACATTGTGTAATATGGTAAAACATATTACTGCTATAACACATACAAAATGTGCATTTCTTGAATAAGTTGAGAACAAAACTTTGACTCAGATATTTTTTGCAAACTGTACAAGTAAATCTGACATTGAAGTCTTGCCTCAGTTTGTCAGCAGGGACAATGAATGAAAGTCATAAAGCTCATCTGGAAGTTTTCGTATTGAATTGAACAGTACTATAATGCATAGGATTCATTGACAAAACATGAAATGTTGTAAAACCCCTCAATTCTATCAGAGGGGTAGGAGGGAATACTTTTAAGGCACATTGTTCAGATGAGCTAAGAGGGCTGCAGCTTCATAACATTTCTGAAAGTTTTACACAAGAAGCTGTAGCATGGTGGTGGAAAGACATGCATAATAAAATCTAAAACACTTGTCTAGACTTTATCTATTTTGTTCAAAAATAAATGTAATAACAATGTCTACCAAATCTATTGCTTTGAAGGGATTCTATCAGCACTCTCTGTTACCTACAACTGACTACTTGTGTACGTGGCTCCTAAAAAATAACGGCACAAAGCAATCCTGCTTTGTAATTACAGCCGTGTCTGTGTTCCCTACATCTTCAACAAATAGTAATGCATCGCCTAGGGTAATGCAAAAATTTAGGAACATGGCTGAATGCAATATTTTCTAGCTATGCCCTGTTTTTATTGAAGTTAGTTTCCTTTATATGGCTTGAGATAGCTGAGCCATCAGTTTGTCAGTGCACGATCAAAAAGGCACATTATCATACTTTGCATACCTTTTGAAATTGCACTACATATATATTAGCATCACTTGATGATGTCAATATACCCTTTTTGCAAATATAGCAAACATTAAATATTTATATATCTGTTATACGGTATATTGGATTAAACATAAAAATATTGAAAAATGTATTAAATAGTTATATGCTCCAACTTGCTCCTACTGATTATGGGCAAGAAATTACCTTTGGTGAAAATTCATTATCAACAATTAATTTGGAGAAAAGTTTGTGTATACTTTGAATTACCATTTGTCAACCACAATACAATAAACTGCCCTCGAAGGTGGCAGACATCTTGGCTAGTGAATTATGGGTAAATGCACGAATACAAAGTCATCAAAGTGATGTCTTTTCATTGCTGAGTAAAATGACAGACATGTTAGTATCATAGTCTTGGAAATCAATATTTCCAGATTCTTCTCTGGTTAACACGGCAGCTATGGCGGCAGCACTGTCTCGCTTCTTTCGGTTTCTCTTCTTCATACTAAAGTTTACCTGGATAGAAATGAGGAAAAACACAGCCCTCTCAATAAAATACACAGAAACTTTAGCACTGCCATCGCAAAAACATTTCACACATGATAGATGATGACAATACCAAGGTTAGGGAGCAAATACCAAGGTTAGTGGAAAATGCCTGAAGGATGTTTATCATTTTTGTGACAGATGAATTACAAATCTCTACAGGAAATACAGAAATAAGTTTTCTTTCAGTAAAGCTACACAGTTATACTGATATAAAAGTGGAGTGTTTCAAAGCTTTGATTTTTTGAGTGTTCTGAACTTTCAAAGTACATTCCCTTGGTGAGTGTGTTCCAAACTGATAGTCTTTCTAGAAATATTCCTCTGTGAACTATAATGTTCAGTTGAAAGAAAAGAAGAAAAAATTATGAAAAAAATCAGTGATGGCCTATATGTCAAATAAATGAGGCTGTTTTGAGACAATGACAAGCTAATGAAATTTTAAATGAAATCATAAGGCATACTGATTGGGCAATGCTCAAAGCAGTCTTTTCTATCAATAATCTCTGTTCTCTTATCAGTTTCAATGTTTCATGATCTGTTATCACCAGAAGCTGAGCACTTCCTAATCTGCTGAAACGCTGGCAAAATTTCATGGCCTAGAAGCATACAAGCAAACAAGTACGGTCAAAAACCTGTAACTTGGAAAAGTCAGAATCACACGTATTTTGAACTATGGACAATCTGATCTAATCAATAATTGAAGGCTTTTTCAGAAACCTTTAAACTGTAGATTTTCATTAACACTGAATGCTACATGTATAAGTTCATGCTGGGCCTTCTAGAAATCACATCTACCGAACCACTACGTTTTCCTTTTTGAAAATACCACAGTCCCCTCCACACACTGTGAGTACACCAACTCTTAACTTGATTAATGACTTTAATCAGTATTAAGGTTCCAAGACAAGAAATTTGACCTTTTTAATCTAACAATTCTTTAACGGTTAATAAGCTCAGAACCCCTGTAAAGTATACATTTTCTGAAGCCTAGATATACGGGAACATTTTGGTAACCACAGTGTCTCCATTGTTTACATAACTACTAGTGACACGGTAATTTGCATAACCTTAAAAAAACATTTTTCCCTATGTTTTGTCTCAATGCTTCAAATATCTGACTCAAACTTGCTGGAATGCAAGCTGTCACAACGCTCCTCCAAATTGTGTCTCAGATTTTTATAATCTTGCTTAGTTTTTTTGGAGCACAATTTTAAAGAAATCAGCTACGCTGAAATTCACTGCTCTGGAAGTTTTTCTGGCATAAAAAACTGTTGTAAGAAGGTTTAAAAAAATTCTGAGACACAATTTTGAAGACACTTAGGACAGCTTGCACTCACACAAATTTCAGCCGCATATCTCAAAGCATTGAAACAAAACATAGGGAAAATCGATTTTTGAAAGGTTATGCAAATTACCTGTCACGTGATAGTTATGTAAAACAATGGTGACACTATGGTAACCAAACTGTTCCCCTATATCTAGGCTTTCCGAAAATATACAATTTACGGGGGTTCTGAGCTTCTTAAACACTAGAGAATTGTTGGTTTAAAATGGTCAATTTCTTGTCTTGGAACCTTAAGCTATATCAATGCATTGTGCATGTGTACTCATAGCAAAGCTACAGCAATCTGTAGTTTTCAGTGCTTGATGGTGTGATAATCAACAGAGGAGGGACTGAGGATAATTTGAACATTGATGTGAGTGATGCAAACATTTAAAGCTAAGAACTGGTGAGAATTTACACAATAGTACACTGTTGTATGACATATCTTTATAGTTGTAAAATATTTAACCCATATCATGTGCTAATCAGGCACATCACTCAATAGAAAGCAGACAGGTTATCACAAACAAACACTGCTGGATGAGAACTGGGAAGTTTCTGAAAGCTAACAGTCAATTGCAAGACAAATTGTGATATCTTGGTAACTCGGGATGAAAAATGCAAGGAGCAACAGAGAAAACTAACGCAAGCAGATGGAATGATTCTGAGATAAGTAAGGTGCAGGATGGGTATACAATATACCGGTATGTGGACCTGGATTCAGTCATGCAGTTACCTTAGAGTAGAGTGAATCCAACTCAGTGGCAGACAGTGATGACATGTTGGTACCTGTAGACAATGCAGGTGAGGGGATCTCCCTTGGGGTCACATTCTCAGAGATAGATGGAGGAATATTGATATCTGCTGAGGAAGCTATTGGGGTAGAAAAAGGAAATAAAGCATGCAGGGGTAACTAAAAACATGCAGTATTTCAACATTCCCATCAAAATAAAAGTCTTTGAACACAAATAGACTTAAGACACTCACACAGGATACCAATGACCATGAGAACAGAAATGTATAGTAAACCTGACTATTCAAATGCAAACAAAAGTCAGGCAACAAAATTATACATGCAATGCAATCATGCAGTGCAAAGTAACATAACACAGACTAATCTGTCAACATATTTGTGAACTTTGCCCATGTGTAGAAAGACAGCCTGACAGTGTAACAAAATAATGTGACAACTACCGTTTACAGTATGGGTATATGGATTATACTTCCATGTTGAACGCAACACCAGAAAGGATATTGATTTGTACACTTTTAAATTTTACAATACTTTGGTGGTAGTCTGCTAATTTTGTGGATTTATTTTGTAGTATATCTTCTGTGAGTGACGTTTTCCTCGTCTTGTTTTTGTGAAAATAAAAATTTACTTTCACCCCATGGAGTTAGCATAGGGACACCATGCCATTCTGAATTTTTAATGTTGGTGATTTTTAGATATTTAGTTGTTTATCTAGTACTGAAATTTACAGAGTGACCTTTGGTTTCTATTTCTGATTATGAAAGAAAATGGTTTTCAAGTTTCATTGAGGAAAGTTTCAGGAACAGTTTAAACCTATCAGTTTCAAGTTTGTCACTGCCCAAATTACAATATTTGCTACAGCTATGACTACTTGAGAGAGTACTGATCAAGATCATGGAGTTATAGACTGTAGTATCAGAAATAACATATTCGTCTTTCAATGTAACAAGTGGAAATATATTGATTGCTTTTTTCCTCTGTCCTGACAACAGCACAAGTGCATATAAAAAAACACACCAGATGTTGTACAGATCATTAAAATGGTCAATGCCATAACTTACATGCACTACCAGTATTCCTGTCTTTACTCTCTGGCAAGTATTTCATCCTGATTTCATCCAAGGAGCTATATCCAAAGTCATTCATAGGATAGTCAACTTCCAATGTCTTCCATGGCCCTGCTTCCTTGTTCATATTATTAGCATTTGAGTTTTTGTCTTTGTTGTTGACATGTTCTTTCCCTGATTTTTCCTTCTGATCATCCATTCTGGTCACATGCATGGGTACAGACTGGTTAGATGCACCATCCATTTTCATGTTATTGTTTGGTGATGTGGAAGTGTCATTCTCAATGGTTGCCCTGACAGCAACATCACTTCTTGGACTGCTGTGTCCATCTGCTTTTTCTCTCTCCGCTACACTCTCAGAAATTGTAAGTGATCTGAAGTGGTAAAAAACAACATTAATTATGTAAAATATGGGAATATTTCATGATAATTTATCTAAAACCTTGCAATCAAAAGTTTTCTGGGCAAAATTTTCAACAAAAATTTGCAGACAATTCATGAAATTTCCAAGGATGTTCTGCGCAAATTCAGTCAAATAAATCAAAATTCTACAAAATCATGGAGTCATTTCATGCAGCAATGGAGTTTCAACTCCCTTACCTAAACAGAATTTCTGGAATATTTCTAGAAAATCTCACACTTTTAAATTTTTACTGCCATCTAATTTTCACACAAATTTTTGGGATGGAATTGGCCTGAAACTGATGTCTGGGATAGTCATTTATACTTCCTACCAATAAAGTTAATTTTCTTTTACGGTAACATTATTGTTTTTCTGTAATCACAACAATGTTTCCACTTTGATGAAGTATCATTGTATGGTCATATCAAAACAAAGTGGGGTAACCGCACTGCCTCAGTCAGTTTTTCAAACTTTTCAGTAACTATGTTTTGTTCCAAATCCATTGTTTGCTTAGTAAGGTTGGACCTGTCTTAGGAAGGTGTCAATGAAAGGGTACAACTACCAGGCAAAATTTAATTAAAGATAGATTTCTGGAAGACATGTTTCACACGAGTGACAGTTTCCTGCTGTTTAATCAAGATCTTGTCTAGGAGTTTTGTCTTTTTCTGTTGATTTAAAACACCAGATATGTTTTGGTAGACAAGAGATCTTTACCTGTCTCTTTCAACGGTGACTTCATTATCTGATTTGCAATCTGTCAATTTATCAGTGACAGTCTCATCAATTCACTTGTTAACAATGTTACATTTTATCTCTTTTACTTTTACTTTGTGAATGTACCAGTATGTAATTTCACAAAATTACATTTTACTTGATCTGCATATTCAGTACAACATTTACACTCCTGCACTGCTTTTTGGAGTCTTTTTTCTAGAGTGGGAGTAGTATGAACAGAGTGTTGAAAACTTTTTTAAAGTGATAGCAATATGTGATTGATAGGTGATCATGTCGGGCAGTATGGCATTCATTGAAAATAAACGGGGCAAAAAACTTGTGAACTAATGTATCTTTCACTCACATAGCACAAAAATCTTGAATCAAAAACAGAACTTGGATTGTAGCTTTGCCGATGAACTTCAATGACGTTTGTTGCTGATATTACAGACAAAGATGAACACACATTCTAAGACCACAGAGAGAATCTTCATTCACTTTCCACTTGAGAAAGTTAATGTCACAAAATAATAATAAAAACTCTGCAACAACATCTTCAAATCACCAGACATAGGTAAACATGAAGCGATGTCACCAATAAAATGGACAATGTGCTCACTTATGAAATAAAGATTTAGCAAATGTGTCAATGCTTTGGAAATGTATTTTGATGGAACTTCCTACATGTAGGTCTGATTTTGAAGGATATCAGTATTTTATCAGGATTGATTTCTGCAATGCATGATCAAAACTATTGCCTTTGTTTCATGGATGACTGACTTTTTACACTTCAAACCTCTTCTCCCCTCCCCCTCCCCCATAACGGTTTCTGACTAAAGACAATGTAATTTGATATTATGTGTAACCCAGAAGGTGATGCGGTCACAATTCCAAGGCAATGTGAACTAATTTACGTGTGATACAAAAGTGACTGGCCAAGCAAAATATGGCAGAGAAAAAGATGTGATGTGGGTGGGTGCTGACGCAGAGCACTAAGGATGTGAAAAGTGCAAGGACTTTGGCAGAGGCTGTACTTTCACATCATTTCTCAGCTTACCCTTTGGAATAATGCGCTCTGCTTTCTTCAAGTTCAACTGCTCCATAATTGTCATTACTTTGTACGGATGATGACCGGTTTTTTCGAGACTTTTTCCCAGATGGAGCAATTACTGTAAAAGAGGAAGTGGAATTGTGAAAATCATATTAATTCTATGACAACATCTAAATTTAAAAGATTTTTTATTTCTCTCTGAGTGCCTAACTCATCATAAAATCATGGAATAACTCACACTATATAGAAGAAAAATCTTTAGGTTTCATCGGGAAATATCAGAAAATTGCGATTCTATCCCGTTGAGCTTCAGGAAATATCAAAATGGAAAACATTGTGATAGTTTTCTGTCAGGAAGTAGCATTCTGTGATAGTTTCCATGACAACCTGGCAATGATGTCATCACTGCACTACATGTTCTCTTTTTGTCAGCCTTTTTACAAAGTCTTTGGATGGTTTTTTTTTTACTTCAAGCGAATTTTACAAAGTGATTATAAGTACTCTAGAAAATTCATCAAGTCTAGAGGCATAGGATTATGCTTTGACAGAGCCGGCAAACTCGAACGCCACAAAATTGGGGTCAAAATGATTATTACTATAAAGATCTTGACATTACATTCAACAACATATTCTTGATTGCTGCAATGCCTGTAGCCTTACATTTAATCAGTATACAAAATACCATGTACACACATCCTCAAGACATTTTGTATTTTCCATATTTAAACTGTTGTTTGACATTTATCCTGATACATGATAAAATTTTCAAACTTGTGGCACATTTGAGTCCTAGATGTTTTTGTATTCTGATATATATTCATATCAGCCAAATATATTGAATCAAACAACATTTTTCTTCAAGAAAGTGATTTACACTTGATAATAGATCATGGAAGAATTGTACAGGGGTGAAAATTTTCTGGAATGACTTTTATCTTTGTATTTTTATCATCTGGTGATAAAAATCTTCTTTCAGGTGATTAATTGAACATTCTTCCAATTGTTTTTCTCATAATTTTTGCTTTAATTATAAGTAATTATTTTCTGCATCCACGACAGCAATACCTTGAAGGCATGTATTGGCACCAGATTGTCTCCTCAGAAAATTTACCCATCAGATTACAATTTCAATGGAAAACAAAAGGCTATCACACTTCCATAATCCTCTTACAGACTAGAACAAAGGATATCCCAGGGATCGCGAACAGTGCCTTGGCTGATATGAATAAATATCTGAGGTAGGGAACTCGATCCCAAGGATCAAGTTTGTTCTAGTCTGTAAGAGGATTATGAAGGTGTCACAGCCTTTTGTTTTCCATTGAAATTGTAATCTAGTGAGTATATTTCCTGGCAAGACAATCTGACGCCTGACACAGGCCTTTAATCACAAACAACATTATGTTTTAGCTACACTGAAACAGTGTATTTCAACCATAATAGTCAACACACACTGTCATGGACACAATGTCCACTCATAAATTGACCACTGATGTACAAGCTGGTATTCACAGATGATGAAAGACTTAAAAATTTGAAAGAGCTGCTCAGCAGTGGTGACATTAGATTCAAGAAGTTCTATTAACCCTTTGAGTGCTGTAATATTTCCAAAATTTTAGTGCAACATTTTACCAGTTTTTGTAAATTTTTCTGTAATTGTTTTGATAATTTTGGACCAAACAGACATCACATTTCATTGGCTGCAGTTTTTCATCAAAATTTTGGCAAAATATGCAAAACTTTGACTGCGGTTACATTTTATAAAGGCGACAAAAATTGACTTTGGCGCTCAAAGGGTTAAAAAGAGATTGTTTGAATCCCTCCTGGCATTTTCCATCATATTCTGCATTATAAAAATGGGGGTTTGTTTTATGACGTCATAACTCCTCCCGGTCACAAGTATACCTCCTATTTTAATGACAGTATGTCTACAATAAATGGAACATACCAGTAGGAAGACTTAGCCTACAACTCATTTTCCCAAGAAAACACCATCCCTGGATTAAAGAGTTGGATATTTTGAGGACAAAGTTTTGACAGCACTGAAGATTCATAGAAATGATGGCACTTGAAGGTGAGTGACTGTTATTTGGAAATATAACTCAGTCTTACGGTCTACTATCATATTATAATGGTATGTCTAGATATCTCAAATTCCATTCAAAACATTCTTCCAATACTCACTTTGATACTATAATTATTTATCAAATTTCTTTCTTGGACTTCATCTTCTGCACGGATGCTCATTCCAATCGGGCAAAGGAGTTATATGATGAAATTATCTCGCGAGACGAAGGCAGGTTGCTATGGTTTTCTGAATGAAATTTCCCACATTTTGTACCTATTGTGTCTCATTCTGCTGTAGGCAGATTTCTACATTGATTTCTTGTTTAATGCATTCAGCTGTAGCTAGTTCTACTATAACAATGCATGGTTTTAAGGAACTTTCATACTTAATATATAATTATTCTAAAAGACTGCCAGTGAGAGAAACTAAAAAGATAATTTTTACTTTATAAACAGGGAAAGATTTAACAAACAGAATACGTCTGGGTGGCTTGTATAAAACTGTTACATTACTATTAAGGAAAAAAAAAATTATTTCTTGTCCTTTTAGTGATCAATCAATGAGGACACTCATTCCAAGTTTCTTGTATGTCATAGAAATCAAAATTTTTGTTCTCTATCACCATGACAACAGGTAAAAAAAGCTCCCATTTGCATATATGCAATATGGGAGCTAAAAATAAAGCAATTTATTTTTTAAAAAGGTCAAAAAGTCAATTGTCCACCAATAATGGACAAGAAATAATGAGGATTTTGGACAAAGCATGCATCACAGTGCTTTACTGCTATTGGTGTGGTTTATCTTTGAGATAATTGTTATCAATTTTATCACATAACCTCTATGATAGTGAATTCCATTGCTCTGATAAAACCCATATCTGCTATGTTGGGTACTTTATTTTACGCATGCAATAAATATACTCCCAGAGAATTTATTCTGCAAAACTACCATGCATGGGATTTCAACTAAAATGCTAAGAACTCTTCCGTTACATTGTCATTATCTAAACAATTGACATTCTCATTAATTGACACAAAAACTATACTTTTCATTTGTAATATTTTTGGTCTATACATTTTTTGTATTGACAGAGGAACTGAATGACATGAAAGAAAAAATATGACTGATTTCCAAATCTTCAACAAATGACTGGTGGTAATTTGTGAAAGCATTTTGGAGAAAGTTATGCCTTGTGAATTGTACCCAAATTACTATCATGGTCTGGCCCAATCTCATTGTTTCCTACTGCAAAGCTGGGTTTCTACATTGGATAATGGGTTGAAGGAGTTTGGTGTCGATACAATCACTTCTGTACCAGGGTGTGTAGCCATGAGGACTGGTACACAGAATGACCTGTCAGTCCACGATAGATGATGTCATCCATATACACACCCTGCCTGTACAGATTTAACACCTGTAGCCAAGTCATATATTAACTGCATATGTCTGTTTCTTGCTGTACTGTAACATTTACATACATAATTAATGGGGTCAAAGTTTCACAAGATAAATAACACCGGTAACTTTTACGGTAAAATACATGAAAGTCCTTAAACCTACTCCAAAAACTACCACAGTCAATTTGTTCTTTCGTTTTATCCAAATTTTAAGTTTTCTGTTTCAATGGCAGTTTAAAATATCATATTTTCACTCAAAATTTGGATTTTTTATCCAACTATTTTTCTACCACTGGATATTTAAAATTGTAGATCACAAGGGCTCCCTAATGTTGTCTATAATTATACATTCTGAATTCTCATTTTCGAATGGGTTGTACTGAGAAATTAGGGATATTGTGCCATTCAAACTTGTTTTTTCTTTACTTAAAAATGAAAGTTAAATCAAGATGAAATAGAAGAAACTGGTACGAAATTGCATAGAAAGTGAAATATTGAGAAACAGAAGTTGAAAAAAGTTGAAATCTTTGACTTGACAGTTATTGTCTATAGACCATGCATCTATGGGTATGCTTGCATGCATTTGTGAGACATACACCCTTGTATTGAGCAACCATGCTGTAATTACCAATGGTAGGGGTCATGAGTAGGAAAGATGCAGTTTGGTTGTCATGGTGAAAGATGAATTTACTATGGTGACAGAATCACAAAATAGCTACAAGAATGGGTTATTTCAGACTGTACAGCTATACACTGCACATTGATGGTGATGATGCAGTGCAATATGCTGTGATCATAAATACTTTGATAGTGATTTCACAGGCCGAGGATTTTTGGAATGAGTAAAGAATTGATCATCTACAAAGAGGACAAGAATAAAGAAAGCAAAATGTTAAAGATGTGAAAATAAGTGAGATGAAATAGAACAAAGAACTCTTGGAATGGTTCTTACAGCTTAAAAATTTATAATTGGCACTTCAATGTCCTGGGTTGTTAATTGTGTTTTGAGTTGTAATAATGTGTGATGTTGAAGCATATGTGCTTTGTGTTAGAAAAACTCCTGAAATCAGAATTTAAACGAAAACTCATACAGAGTGCAAGATTTCTTTTTCAGGTGTTTTTGAGACAGAAAAATCTACATGTACACCATGGGTTTTTGAAAGTGAAGGGTTAGCTCAAATTTCCTTCTTGTGGGAAATATATGCCCACATGGTACAATTCTATCACTTATTACCCTTGAAAACAATTTACAAGTATGTGTACTTAAATCTCATGAGCTGACTTTGAAACCTACATGAACTGGTAATTATGTAGATTTCAGAAACTTGAAAATGCAAGAAATTGAATTATGAACCCTATTGTTGATTTTTAACTTAACTCTGTAAATAAAATAAACGGACAAATTCATTACTGTTTGCAGAACCAACGTCTGTTGATATATTCAAAGCATCTACTCAAAGTTTTAAATTTTGATTTTTTGATTCCATTCCATGTAGGTTAAATGGCATTTCCCCACTGCTGAATCCACAAACAACTTGGACAGCTGGTGATTGTTCATTTTACGACATGAACAATACCCAATATGGCCCATTTCATGTTTACACTGTTTGTACATTGGTCATTTTTTGTCACCCATACGCATAGAGTACACAAGTTATTCAATATTTCTTTGTCATCAAAGTCTGGCATCAATGAGTGCCCAACAAAATACAATGGGCACAATATCTACTTGACTCTGTAATTTAAGACAATATAATCTGTTGATATGGCTTCATAAATTCAACTGTCTGGAGAATTGAAATCGTATGACAATTTCCCCGTCTTCCTAGAAGGCATTGAAACTGAGAAAAAATTGACAAAATTGTACATGCAGTGTATATGTAAGATTAGTTTCTTTGAAATACGATGGCAACACACAAACATATCTGCTACTGTTTATTTAACATTAAAATTCACTTTACTAATATTTTTACTCACAAGCAGGTTGTTTCATACACCAACCATGACGTTATTTTTAAACACATGGCAGTTGTTCTGCGTGTAATTGCTGACACACTCACAGTGCACCATCCATTCACACATACAGACACATACGCCAACAGCTAGTTGAAAACATTTCAAACTGAGCTCTAGATGTTTGAGCTGAGAAAAGTACATCAGATACACCAAACTTTAGCAAAAGTCTCACCATCTTGTCCACTCAGAAATAGATTCTGTATTCAGCATATGCAAACTATGACTGAAATTTTATCAATGAAATAACTACATTGTGATCCTGTGATACTCACAATAACTTTGTCTTTTCTCAGCTTTCTTTTTCCTCCGATAGCAGTAATATATTCCAAATATTATAATGCCCAGTATACTCAGGCCAATGGCTACCATAGCACCTATGAACACAGGCATGTCTTTCATGAAATGAAATTAAATCAGACACTGTCAAATTTTGAAATCTATGAGGCCAAGATTACTATAGAATTTTTTATCTTGAGGGAAAAATGATTTAACAGTAAAATGTGCATTGGAAAATGACTCATAAATGAAAACAAAGTAATGCCCTCCTTGAAGCGAGAAAAATGGATTAACATTATTACTCAATTAAAGCTAAATGCCTTTCTTTGTTTCTGAGACTACTTCACCATGCTCTTTTTCAAAGTTCATGTTTCATATTTTTTTCACATTTGAGTTTTCTAAGTACACCAAGAGTTACATACTGACAGTGTTTGTGAAAAATGATTTCTTGTTCTACTCCTAAAATCATGTCAAACTGCCCAGTTTTCAAGTTGTCCTTGCAACTAAGCATGTGTTAATGTCCTGTGTCAATGTGACGGGTCAGTTGATTTTCATTCCGGACTAGAATTCATTTGTCAACAATCAATACCAATACATATTGTATACAATGTATTGTTGGCATACAAATACTTTGTATATAATATACGCTATTGGGGAGAACAAGAACAAATCATGTGCTCATTTTAAGAACTAATAACAATTAAAATATTATAAAAAATTACAAGAGTAATTGTTCCTTTAAACTTTGAAAAGAGTCAAGAGTCAACAATGCTTCATTTCAGCAGAGAAAAAAGTTCCATCATATTAGGCGAACAGAAGTCAGTAAATAAGTGTAGCTTGAGCTATGCTGACAGGTATAGCCTGCTATGTTTATCTGTGTTGTGCTGAGTAAAACATGTGTTCATACAGAGTTGACAGTTTGACTTTTGAGAAAGAAATATCATATACAACTGGATTCAGACTCTACCACTGCCATATGGATGTGACTGTTAAAACATATTTATCTCAAAGTCATTGCCCTTTTAATGATCACAAAGGACCAGCTCATAAAAAATGTCACCTTCAAATAAATGTCTTCACACCAGTATCTCTACTTTGACAAGACTTTGTGTGAAGGCTTTGAGGAACACAGAAGTGAAACAAAAAGAACCAAAAAGCTAAACTTTTGAATCAGATTTGATATCTGGTGATATGGTTGCTGCATGCCTGTCACTGTGTTTGTTTTGTGAAGAGTAATATTAATGTCATTTATATAATATTGATAGGTAAGGAAACTATTTTACATATATTTCTGTACAGACAATGCTAGTCAGACCTGGGAAAACGAAAATGCACAGAATATGGAAGTGTACAGTTCAACATATTTCAAGTGTGAAGCAACATTAAACTTTATGGTGAAATTAGGAACACACACAGCATTGACCTAAATTACTTGTAAATGTGGTTTTACGGCATGATATTACTTCACCTTTGCATTAGGTGTGAACAAAAACCTTGACAGAACTTCCAAAAACTCTTCTTTTGAAGTGCAACTTTACAAATTGTGTAAAATAGAAATACTGCACTAAAATTATTTGTCAGACATGATATAGGTCACAGAAAGCATGTAAATACACTTGAAGACAGGGGTAAAGTTGTTTTCAAAACTGATATTTGATGTATAGGCAGATAGCCCAATAAGATCACTAGACCAGCCTTTATTTCAGAGAGCGCTACTAGTCATCGATTTAGTGAAAAACTTCATAATTTACAAGGCTCTTGAACTGGTAGGAGCAAACCTTATTAGTTAAAACCAAAAGCCCATAATTGTAGGATATATATAGAGTTGTTGATCTGCACATTGGTGCAAATATGGGGAAAAAAGCAGTAAATAGGTTTGACACAGACTATATACAATATACAGTACATACATTGTGTATTGCTAGAGTCATATACTCACGGTGGTATAGTCCACCATTCACCAGTAATGCCGGAAGACGATTCTCCAGCACGAGCATTTGGCGTGCTTGGTCCACCAGTGTTGTCAGTTGGATTTGCCGGTGGCAATGTCACTGGAAAGTACAGTCATGAGCAAAACATGAGCAAATCTCTCCAAAAATAAAAATCTCGTCACTGAAGTACACAACTCAAAAATGACTTAAAGTTATTCCATTTTGTTTGAAATGTAAAATATGAACACAAGTATAATTGAAATTTTGAAATATACACTAAAGAGAATATCTTACATTATGTAAGTCATCACAAATACATGTGCACACACACACACACACAGAGTTAGATAAGCAGAATGTTGCACAGAGATATCTGTCGTACATCACTAGCTATTGACGATGAAAAAAATAGTCCTTCATAGTTGAAGCTTAAAAATTTGTAAAAACAATGACCACAATCTTTAAAATCAAAGGAAATATGACAAACCGTCAGCTCCTTAAGAGATACTTCACTTTGCTATTGTGAAGATCTTAGGGGGAGTGACTCGGCCAGTGGCCATATGCTAACCTACTTACGTGCTATCAAAAACAATCTGTTATGAGACAGCTGGCAAATACATGTAATTTGGGTTGTTTGGCATGGAAACTGGACCATGAAAGGCCAACAATGACTCGATCAGTGTTCAAACAGGATATCCTCCCGAACAATCACAAATAATCATTCAAGTTTAGAACATGAACAACAAGATTCAGGTTGAGTAATTTGGCTGCACCTTTTACCCAGTATGACCACAAACTGAACCACATGTACGGCACGATAATAATTATTCATATATTCCCCTCTTTAAGAGTTGGATTGAAAGCTTAAATTTCATATTTTACCTCACTCTGCTTGGAATAATTACACTCTATACAGTCCATTTTGACATCTGACGAGACTCAACAGCTACGTGAATTTAGTAGGTGCATTTTGTGACAGGCAATGACTCTTAAAATTGACCTTTGAACTTTTGGTAGGAGTAACCCAGTAATCTGGACTTTGAAACTTTGTATCCTCTTAGAATCAGTCTCTAGTTTGTCATTTTTATGAATCCCTGATACCAAACAGGTGTCAGGTCCAGATGTTCCTGATATTCTCAGGTAAGGGCTAGCAAAACACCCAACAATATTTAAGGCAATGATACTTCAATCAACAGGTTTAGCCCATTCTAACACGGATATTTCAATGTCTTACAAAAAATCTGAGTGCTTGCATTGAAACTTCACATATGTAAGCAACATATGATGCTGTGTCAATCTGAAAGTAACAGTGCTGCACCTGACACCATTCAGAACTCAAACTGAAAATTGCAGATCCATACTGAGAGAAGGATATTAACGATTTGATTTTACCCAGGGCAATACAATCTTAATTACTGTGAACTGAAAAGATGCTCATCTTGTCAAGAGCTGGGCAAATATTGAAGAAGTGCACTGATGTTAGTTTTGATGGAAAGTTAGTTGAATTTAATTAAATAATAAATAATCAATTATAAATTTGTTAACCATTTAATATATTAATAATTAATGTAATTTGCAGAAACTCTAATATGTATTCTAAAAACACATGTATGGCTCTGTGAGTGAATATTTATAGTGTTGAGATATATGTTGTAAAATCAAGTTTTCATAAGGAGTGCAAATGGATTGGGTCAATCATGTAACAAAATCAACTTATTTGTTAGAAAACAGACTACAGTGTCTATTGTTATAGTGTTGTGTTGATGAGGATAGAATTTTCCTATGACAGTAATAGACTGAACCACTAGCCACTGTTGTATGAACACTGTACAACTCAAGATCTGTATATGACACATTCACAGCTCAAAATGAGTGACAACAAAAACACAAGGCTTTGTTGATCGTCTCATTTCAGATGTAACTGGGTCACATTCATTATTAATTCATCAAGTTGTATTTTTTATCAGCTTGCATCATTAAAAAACGCCACGATAATTGGTCACTCTTTGGAGTATCACATGGCTAAAAGTAATAGACATGAAAAATAAATACTTTTGTCAAGTTTTTTTTGGTGCGATGGGTATCAGTGAATTTATACGATGGATAATTCATGCAGTCAAGGTGTCCTTCTTGAATTTTTAACAAAACATCTGAAATCACACTATGACAGATTATCTCTAACACCATACGGTATTCAATGAACAGCGCCCTCACATCTAAATGATTGGAACGGTGCAAATCTTACATGTACTGTAAGTAGTGTCCATGGCCGGTGATGAAATTTCATCACGGACAACTGGTGCTGTTGTCAGTTTGAAAACAAAAAGATTACATGCATATCATCCATTACAAATTAGCGCAAAATCCACTTTACTTTACATGTGTACAGTTAGATTGAAAGTTGAAGCATGCAGTGAGAAAAGCAATTGAATCAAATTTTGAAAAAGGATCAAATGGGGTTGAAAAGATCATGCAAAAACAAATTAACAAATATGACCATGTTCAATGACTTACAGGACTAATGCATTGAAAAATTACAGTTGGAAAGTATTTTTGCAGGAATAATGCAGCAACCTACATGTATGTATCAAGTATGACCAAAGAAATAGCACTGCCATCATCATGACAGCAGTTTGTCACTAAATGTAGCATCAGATGTGCAATATTGGCTGCAGTTGACATAAATTACGGTAAATTTTTCACTTTGTGTACATGTATTTATTGTTGCAACTTGTTTGTTGATTCTTTGGAATGTGATTTGTATTGTTTGAATAACACTGCATTGGCAATAACATTTTGCCATCCTTGAAAGATTAATTTCCCAAATTCTTGTCACAAATTTGGACCATGGACAATGAGGGAACTGTAATGCTGATATGAATAAGCCCTATTATGTGTGTATGCATCTCAATAAATAATCAAGCATACAGCAACTTCTGCAACTGCAGATTTTGTACAACACTGCCCTCACAGGCCCCACTATGACATTTCATAAAGTACCAATTTGTTTATACAATTATTGATTCATAATGATGAAGCTGGTGTTTCTACTGTTTCTACAGAAATTTTAGGAAATCAAGTTTGATAGCTTACGTGAGCCAGTAGATTTATTTAGCATGACTGGATGAAGTCCAGTACCAACACTTGTGCTTGCTGTTACAGAAACGGTGAACACTGTATCAGTGACAAGTCCGGTTAGATTGTACTGTAACAGTGATGTCATCAAGTGACCGTGTGTGGAATTGGAAAAACCAACTGGAATCCCATCCATAGCGGAATCTTCTTGTGTATCTGTTGAACAGAACAGAACAGAAGACTGGATATCTGAGTATGCGGAGTTTGTGGAAATCTTCAAAAGCTGTATCTTTCAAATTATTCTACTCTTATCTCAAAACATGGTATGCCTTGGCTAGGCACAACCTGGCAATTTTGTTATTGAATGAAAACTGCCACAGCAATCTATGGATCAAGCTGCTTCATACTGTCAGTTCTCTCCATTCTCAAAAATTATGATGGTCCTTTATCAAAGACATTCCACAGACAGAGAAAAGGTAAATCACAGTACTTAGCGTGATTTGAATTTTTAAATTCTGTGCATTTAACAGGTATCTGACTGACTGTGAATGGGTCCTTACCTTCACTGTCACTGACAGCATAGTATTTGATGTTATATCCTGTAATAATTCCATTTTGGACATTCTCTGCCGGCTCTTGCCAGCTTAGATGCAGATAGTTATCACCAGATGTAATTTCTAGATTTTCAACTCGACCTGGCACTGAAAAATACAAATAAACACTTTGGTTGAAACTTTTTGTTGCAATTGGTGTTTACCTTAGGTCTTTGTACTATGCAACAGTAAGTACTTGTTCATGTATGTTCGTATCTGTGTGTATGTGCAGACTAATGCTTCAAAAGTGCCTTTGGAAATTGATTCCATGGCACCTAATATGCAGAGAGTTGTGAGAATATGGCCTAACTTCTTCATATTGAGACAGTTATAACAATCTGTAGGCACTTGTACCAATGCAACATAATTCTACAGCACTGATGTGACAGCCATATTAATAGTAAAGTCACTGTAAAGTTGATATTTGCCTGATCTCCTCTAAGTCATCACACCCTCACATATCTGTACATTCCATAATCCAGCCATGTCACCTCTTGCCACACTCAAGTTCACATCCCAAAACTGACATGCAAAACGAACAGCGCTTTTGAAGTCTGACATTTTACTTACATCCTTGTGCAGTCTTGGCAGTAACCATCTGACTGAACGGTCCCCCTGATTTCTGACCATCAATGATAATGTATGCCAATATTCGTAAAGTATACTCAGTGTAACCAATCAGATCTGTCAGTACAAACTCAAACTGATCCCCTCCTGGTATGTTGGTTGTCTTGGAAGCTTCCATTGGTTGATTTGATGGCCAGTATTGCAGGAAATAACCATCGATTATACCATTCTGATCAGCTGGTGGTACTTCCTGCAAAATGCAAATGATAAGAAATTCTTCAGAACTTCAAGAAGAAACATGCTTCCAAGCATCTGATTTTATATAGCAAACATAACATGGTAATTTATGTGTAGAGTTTGCTGTTGAATTTGAAAGTTAATATTTTCTCATGAACACACTCAGTCTTATAAGGGATATTAAACACAGATATTATACAGTAAACCACAGTCACTCCACACAACGCTTGTGGAGTGACTGTGAGTGAACTGCTCAGAGGACTGTTTTCATTGTAAAATCTATGAACCTTTTGACAAACCAAACAGAGCTCTACTGAGCACTGTTGCCATAATGCAATATTTCAATTCAGTAGAGTTCTGAGTGGTATGTTTCTATCTGAAAGGCATCCACAGACCAGTTCACCCTTTCACCATCATGGTTTGGTCCAAACCCATTGTTTTCAATGGTGAGTATATATAACCTGTATACAGGGAATCAGGGGGGTGCAGGTTAAAACAAGTATAACTGTTGAGGAGGGTGATTTAACTATCTATACTACAGCTGCCTCTACTCCACTTTATATTCACTGGATTATGACGTTGTATTAACCTTTCCACTGATAGGATATCACTGGATTGGTTTCCAATGCTACAAGCATTAGCAAGCAGTGATTTCCACTTCAAAACACACGTTTCAGATTCTCAAGGTGTACAGACTTTCAAGTTCTATGACTGTTCTGGGTTCATGAAAGAAACTGTATTCTGGAAAGCTCAATCAAATGGATGTGTAGATGGGTCAATGGGGATGGTTTCAACAATAAATTTGGCCACTTGAAATCTGAACAGTTAATTGTTAGTATCACATCATAACAATATCCCACATCAATCATCTTCCTCAACTTACCTCCCATGATATATCCAGTTTGTGTGGTTCATCAGCCATAGGAAATGCTCTCAGGTTTTGTGGAGCTGCTGAGGGCGCTATACAGAAAGAAGAAAAATTGCAAGATACTCAAACACATAAAAATCAGCCACTTGGGCCATGTCACCACACTAGACTATACACTCTCATTTCCTATGCATTCCAAATTTTTATCCATACATATTTATCCAAAAAAAATAAACAAATGAAACAAAACTAGGACAGGACATTAGAGAAAATACTTAAATATACAGAGAAATTCAAAACACAGTATTCTTGACACGGACAGTATAAGATAATTGCTAGGTAATACTACATGTATATATTAAAAATATGAAGATTATATTTATACATGTTTCATAAGTTATTCTTATAGCGTGATGGTTTCTACTACAATCTCTTCAGAATATTTGTTAAAAATTTCCAAAGTTGTGTTTCGGAATCAAGATGTACTTTCTTAAAACACAGCTGACAGCAATTGTGACTGATGTATACGTTGAATAGTCATCATAAACCACAAAAAGTCACAAACATAACTAGGTCTGTCGAAATAAAATGAGAGCTGATCCTCACCTCCGGCAAATGTTCTGATCTGAACACTGTCACTGTACTCTCCAGATCCCTGTGTATTGTGAGCTCGGACTCGGATGGAATACCATCTCCATGGTTTCAGTGACATCACAGTGATGCTATTGGTGTCTCCTCTCGTCTCTACAACGATTTCTTCATTAGTCTCGGTTTCAATACACTGTACATCATATTTTGTGATGACTTCACTACCATCCACATTGACAGGCTGTGAAATTTAGTGTTATGGAAAAATTTAAACACTGGCATAATCAATTGAATCTTGGTTTAATACGTACCTCAAGTCACAACTACAATCAATTCTTTACAGCTACACATAAACATGAGGATGAATGAAAAAGGTCATCTGACCTATCTATGACCTTACAGTGTACATATTTTTGTAAATATCATGTAGTGTCTATGGCCACAACGGTGAAATGTTTTTATATGGCCACTTACCATTCATCATTTAGAAATCAATGAGCTTTCATTTCACAAGGCAATGATAAGATTTGCATCTCACGCAGCACTTTGTAGCTGGAGCACGTTTGTTAATAAAGGCTGTACAAGGTAAATATGCAAGCTTTTCTTAAATAGAAGCATCATTTGAATAATGAATTAAATACCAAAATAGACATGGCCATTTTGATGCAAACAGTGATACAATGGAATCTGATGAAGTGGTTGTGCTTGAAATTAATCATTTAGTCATTTTAGATATATCTTATTATTCAATCCAAAATAAACAAATGTGTTGACACGTTTGATAAAAGTGTCAAGGGAGAAAGTGGTGGATAAATCAACACACTAGTTTCTTCTAGTTTCAGTCACAGAGCATTTTTCATGTTGGTACTGTGAACTCTTTGTCCTAGAATGTGTTCTGGACAAAACTTGAAAACAGGAAGCCATATTTGTCATGGAAAGCAAAATGTTAGGAAGCAGTTGTTAGTTGAAGGAGCATACCTGCCACGAGACATAAATACTCGAGCTGGACAGCGGTCTTGCAAAGACGCCAAAAGGAGCGTTACTGGGTGCTGAAGGGTTGCAAGGAAGAATGCAGAAAGTGGCAAAAAATTAGATTTAGAGTCAGTAACTGCTGCAATGCAAATAGTCAGTACAAAATCCTTTAGTACAGAGGATGACTTGACTGCTGATGCAAAATGGATGAAAATCAAATAAATAGGTATGATTCAAGTACACTGGGATCATATTGCACCATTTTATACATCAACACTTTATACATCAACACATCGCATTGTTCCAAAACATCAACAGCCAAAATTAAAGATACATGTTGAATCACACTGATCCAAATTATCATTTAACAGTGAGTAATAGAAAGAATTTGGAATCACATTTTCTCAATATGTTGAAAATATATAGAATTATATTTCTGTGAGTTGTACTTACGTCCATGCAGTGTCTGTGTTTCTACATAGTCTGTGTAGTTGCCCCATTCAACAAGGCCCTCTATCAGAGTTGAGGCCCTAACTCTGAATTTATATGTTGTCAACGGTAACAGGTTTGATATGATGGCTGTTGCTACAAATAATCCACTGGAACCCAGATCCAATATATTGCCTAATGAAATGAGAAGTTTGAAAATGTGCTTCAGTGCTGGAGTTCAGAGCGCTCAAAATGTTCATGAAGGTGTAGAATGATTGAGAATGTTTTAAGAGTTTTCTATATCTGCCTCAATAGTATACTGGTCCAAATAAGGAATACTGCCTTCACCTTAAATTTACCAACCAGTGTTTATTTTGTACAAATATTTAACTATAATGTTCAATTAGCTAAAGCTGTAAGTGGCAATGCATTAATGTATCCATGTTAGCTTGTACAAGTGAAAGAAGCTTATGGATTTTTGATGATAAGGATGCGGAGAGAAACTTTCAATCTACAACATACTTTGAAATTATGACTTTTTGGTAAAAAATTACACTCAAATCATACCAGTATTCCCTTCCTGCATGTATTCTACTTGATAAGATGCAATATCACCATCTCTGTCTTGAGGTATCTCCCACTGCAGATGTACTGATGTTGAGTTCACACCAATGATTTGAAGATTACGAGGCTCTGATGGACCTATAAAGCAGAAAAATACAAACGTAAATTTAAATTTCATCCATGGATTCAAACATCTATTTTTTAAGATTATATTAAATAAATAAAGACCTATTGAAGATTTTCCTACTCTTACATATTAGTAATCACACTTTAAATCTTGGAAACATTTAAGATTTTTCAGATTCTTCAAATATTCACATAATATTCAAGAGCCTACATTTATTGGTTAAAAACAACATTTTTTCTGGTATAGTATTACACACATCAGTAGGTTGTCATACGAAGTACTTCATTGTTGCTGAGAAATTTTCTTCAGACAATCAAACATCTCAAACTAACTAGTGATACTTCAATCATTTGTCATGAAATTACATTTTATCAATTGAATACTTACCTTTTCTATCCGATAATGTAGTAGCTGATAATGCATTACTGGCTTCTCCAAGTCCATACTGGTTCTTGGCCAACACTCTGAACAGATACTGTGTATTGGGCTGAAGACCAGACAGTTGGTAGCTCTGCGTACCTCCTCTGTACTCAACATTGTCTATGTATGTCTGCCATGCTGTGGCAAACCTGTATAAAAAAGTTATCCAATGTTGGACACAGTCGTATCAATGAACATAGGATGATCATGATTTTAATAATTAATTCAACAATGTAGCAGTTTATCTGCCAATAGTACTAGTATCTTATTCACTCCTGAACTACTACAATTATCATTGAATTACAATATACCTGGCAAAAGTGCAAGTACTGTTAAGACAGCAAAACATTGCAGTGAATAAATTATCAACCTGCTGAATGAATTGGACAAAAGCATATTATTTCCAGAAATGATGTTGAACAAGCATTTTATAGCCTTGAAGTCTACAATTTTTAGGATAATTATCTCAGCCAAGCCTAATGTTTATGTACAGAATGGCATGTGATACTGATACCTAAAGTTAATATAAATTTCTTACCTCAGTTTATATTGAATTACGTAGAACAAGATGGTGTCCATGATGGTACTGGGTACCCATGACAACGTGACTTGACTGCTGGATGTAGGTACAGCACTAATGACTATTGGAGCCGCCTCTAAAACTGATGAAATAAGGTAACATAACATAGGTACAAGCGCTCAAGATTAAGATTAAAAGTACTATGTCTTTTTTACTGAAAATATCATGAATTCACTGGAACGAAATTCAAACTGTCAACTTTAGAGGGATGAAAGCTGATTCTGTGCCAATTCCAATTTGTGTTTTGAGATACTGATAATGATTTTAATTACAGTGAAGAAAGCAGGGGTACCAGTAGATATCAGTTTATATGGTTCAATCTTATCTTACTGAACAATATTAGATTTTTGAAAATTTAATACCAAAAAGAAGTGATTATTGTCATTAGACGTGACGGCATAAGGAAAAGAAAATTTTACAATGAGATTATAATTAAAATATTGATCTGAGTTATATTCATACATCTTAATTGTGAACAAAATATGTGCAAATATCAAGAAGAATAAGATAGACAAAGTATTTATATTGAGTTACTATATGGATGAAAATATGTGCTATTCAAAATCACCATTACCTGGCTCAACTGTCGTCACTTTCTGAGTTGAAAGTGACAACAGCGTTGAAGTTCCCATGGATGTGGTAGTTTTGCTCTGGGAAACTGACATGACAGTGTTGTGTGTGCCCGTCACCACGGTGGATTGTGATGTCAGTATGGAATGTGATGATGTCATCGCTATGGTAGAATGGTGAGTCACCCTGGATGCTGTACTGATGTGTACGGGGGCTTTGACAGTTGAAGGAATGGAGGTGGTGATGCTGGGAGTTGTTGCAAGGGATGCTGGGAGTACTGTCTCAGAAGTGATCATGCTTGAATCTAATACACGTGCAAGAGATATCAAAACCCCAATCAAAATGATAAAATACAGAACAGATACCAATGCAGGGGTTAATGTCATCCACACACCAAAGAACCTTAATGCTAATTTTCAAGCTACTGAATATGAAACTGTACCATTTATAAAATCAGAGAATTTTATCGTAACACTCCACCACCAAGATGCAGATTCATGATTAACAAAATTTGCTTACTGTCATATTTAACAATAAAGAAATCTTAAACCAAAATAATGGATGATTGTAAAGTTAAACTTGGAATACGCAGAGTCAATAAGTATGTGGATGTCTTAAAAGTGAAGTTACTAAAGACATTGCGTTAAAATAATATTCTTATTAAATTCATGATGTCAAGAAAGACTTATAGTTTAAGAACACATGAATCATGGTTAAAAAGTTGTTGATGATCAGTCAGAAGATGCAACTGCCTTTATTGTATCTTACATATTGTATCTTACACATTTACATTGTATATAAACTTTCCTATGGAATTACCTTTTGACAGCAACTTTGCCGTCATTACACTTTTCCTTCCCTTTCAGTGTCAGACCAATTTCCATTGCACTTACCTGCCACTGTGACTTGAAATGAGACTCTGACACTGCCTGCTAGATTCTGGGCTACACAGTGATATTCTCCTAAAATGAAATGTATAGCAAATTATAACACAAATATCATTCAAACCAAAATCTGGCTGCCACAACTTTTTCACCCATTTATTTCAGCTTGGAAACTGACTTTGATACTTGTTGTATGATACAGTAGATAATTAAATGGCAGTCCTGGACTCTGAATCACTAGATTTTCACTGTAGCATATGTATGTGTAGCATTTCCTTGTTATGTGCTTTGATTTGCACTGGTCATAAACTTCTGGTTGTTTTGACTTGTCAAAGCTGCTAGAAATGTATGATTATAAAGTGTAGCAAGGACTACAAAAAACAGATTGCATAATCAATCAAATATTCCAGGGCTACCAACTACAAAATGGCTTTCTGGTTTAAACTTGTGTACATTACATAATCTACAACCACAGGAGAGAATTTACAGTGCTGAACACAGTAGTCTGTGATCTCTATGTCCTTGAAGTAGTAATACAACATTAAAATCAAACATTCCTCTTCTCAATATTTTTCTTCATACCTTCATCTGTATTTATGACAGGATTAATCTGCAGTATATTCTGTGATGGGAAAGTAATCCTGGTATTGGCTGTTAGTTGGTAGTCTCCTTTCATCCACTGAACACTGGGAGAGGGTTTACCATCAACCAGACATTGTACTGACAGTTCATTTCCCTGATCAATGGTGACATCAGAGATTGGGCTAACCGATGGAGCAACTGCCAGAACATAAAATAGTCAAAATGATTTCATCGGAGCATATTATAAAGTAATCACATCATTGACTGTGTCATCAATAAATGTTCAAAAGACCTGATACTAGTGACTTTCTGAGCTTGTTCATTACAATCATGGGACGATACAGTATGAAAATACCCATATCACACTTATATATCATCTCTGACGATATTATACATTCCATTTTATTTTCATGGGCTTTCAAATTCTTTTAAACATTTTTCAGGTACATGAGACCACTGGAAGTCTGTTGTAAATGTATAACCACATTGTTTTGTATCTTTGAAAGCACAACCACTCTGGAGGTATAGTTTCTCTGTTGGAAAAAATGTGATTTTTCTTTCTCTACTGCAATATTATTTTCTGTAAAAAGCCACTGTCTCACCTAGCAGGATAATTAACCTAAGCATATTGTTTATAATTTCATTTCTTCACTTTTAAGATGGGATACAACATTGCAATAGAGACAGCAGTGACCCAATCCACTATCTAGTTTGATTCAAACTTTGAAAAAATGAAAACAAACATTGATACCTCTGACAGAAAGCCACGCTGATGCATCATCAAATCCATGTTGATTGGCAACTATACATGTGTATTTGCCAGAGTTTACATCTATAGCTCCTGCAAGAGTCAAGGTGCGCCCATCTTGTGACACTGTAGCCTGTGAGGGCAGTATACCATCCTCATACTGCCAGCTATAGGTGGGTTCTGGGAATGCAGCTGCTTGACAGGTCATGATGGCAGTGGAGCCCTCATTAACTGTCTGATTCATGGGACCTTGCAGGATAGCTGGTAGATCTGAAAATAACAGACACAGTTTTCTGAGTTACCTATATCTGGTGTCATGAATGGCATACTACAATTTTCCCCAGCTGCTGAAAAATTTGGATGTGTGTTATCCCTTTCAGAAAGAGCAATCATTTCTGCAATTGTAAAAATACAGTGAGACAAATACATATGTCTGTAGCACAGTGTTATTCGGACTTGGGCTTATTTTAGATTTTTCAACAAACTCGTTTCAATACCAAAGTTTTTAAAAGGTTATTGTCTATTCGCTCTGTTGTATTTCTCAAAGTTTCATTGGAAACATGATAGGTCACAACGCTTGTTTCAGTGACAGAATGATGCAAATTTTCATTTGTTAATTATCATCTGTAGAATTTTAATGAATTTAAATCGACAGGTCTCTAGTTTCCATGGTGATTTCGTAATTCTGCACGGTCTGTTTGTTTGACTGTATTGTAGTAGTGCATGAGAATATTATAAGAGAATGTTTTAAATTGTTGGATATGATAACTTTACCTTCAACTTTCAGTACACCTGTAGCTTCATCCACACCTGCCTCATTTTCAGCTTTGCATCGATACGATCCCGCATCCTCCATTGCTATGTCAATAATCTGCAATCCCTGAGATGTGACAAGATAATGACCGCTCTCATCAACTATCTGGATGTCTTCTTTGTACCACGTGATGATGGGTGTGGGGTCTCCAATCACCTCACAGTAGAGAAGAATTGATGTACTCACTCGGGCGGTAACTTCAGCTGACGGTTCCCGCACTATTTGAGGTGGAACTGAAACAAAATGGAAAATTGTAAATATTATATTAAGGTAGTATGCCCCTTGAAAGTGACAGACTTAAACTTTTGCTCAACTTTCCTCAAAGAATCTTTCACCCATTCTCTTTCAAAATCAAGAATAAAAATCAGGGGTCAATATGCAAATTTTTATACCAGAGAAACAAATAACCCAAGATTTACCGATATTTAAAATTCAAACTGGCTGCCATCCCTGTGTTAACTCTATGAAAAAAAATACAATTTTTGAATTTCAAAAAACTAAGCCGATGGAAAGTTTTCTTACACCAAGAGCTTTAAAATGAACCCACAATGATATGAAAGAATTGTAAAAGTTTGAGAGTCACCGAATATCTGTCCCCGAGGTGTGTTCTACTGTAAGAGAAAGTTGTCAAAACAGACCATCATGATCTAAAACCAAGATTTTTGTTGCATTGAACAAGAAAAGTACACTCACACCAAAATATCCCATATTACCATAAGATTTTTGTATATGTGGGATGTCTATTAAATCAACCCTATGGAATGCTGCCAAGTCTAGAGGTAGTCCAAATGGATTCCTGTGAGACTGTGCTATATCACTCTTATGAGACAGTTTTGAAAGGGAATAGTGACAAAGAAATACGTGAATGGTCAGTGTGCCCTCTAACACTTGTGTCAATTACCTGGGGTAACAGGAATTCTCTGAAAATATTTTGTGTGACAGCTGTAGACTAGTACAGTCTATGTGTAATATGTAAAACATTTTGCATTAAGGCAGAACCTTTTTGATAAGTGGCACAGCACTTAAGCTTAGAGAGGGCACTGCACAGTAAGTGAGGCTACCCACAATTCCCCTTGATTTGTTCACTCAGACATTTTTTGCTAAAGGCTTTTTCAATTTTATCAGTTTCTTAACAAGTTTTCACTTACAATTTAAGTTCAGGATTATTTGTTAAAACTATGTTCCAAAATTATTGATTATGTTTAAAATTCAAGAGTAAATTGAATGAGAAGTCGATGTTTGGAGGGGCTAAAAATTGTACACTTGTCAAGGTAAAGTTATCAGCAACTAAGATGGTCTCATCATACCACCTGTCAGACATGCAAATTACCTTTGTTACGAACATTAACAAAAATCAATACCCTTTCTTTTGCCAACACAGATGCATCTTATTCCCTTAGTTTCCTTAAAAATATTGTGTATGGCTGTCAAAAATTTATGTCGACAAAATTACAAAATGTCAATCTCCTCTGCAGAAAAGGGGTTATTCTTCTCATTATTCACAGTGAGAAATCAGAAAATTATGATTATCAGAACTATATTGCCAGAATTTTGAAATATGGACCGAGTTGTTCTGTGTACAGAAGAAATTTGCTTCAGTTCAGTGAGTGATCTCTGTGTGTACAAATCATGGAGAATTGTGGGTAGCCTCACTTACTGTGCGCTGGTAAAGATCCAGCTATAGAGACTGACTAATAATTTGCTGGTCATTGTTTTCATCATTCTGCATTCTCATCTACATCTTTCAATTGTTGATAAAAAAGATACATTTAAACTCACCAATCACATCCAAGAAAGCTGAGGCTCTGTCAATATTGCCGTTATTCCTTGCCTCACAGACATAAGTCCCCTGGTCTACATAGATGACATCAGAGATAGACAAGGAAGCACCACTGTTCCTGTGAAGAATCAGTAATGTAAAATCAGATTCTGTCTTACTTTATTTTACATCCTCTATGTTCACAGATGCATGTAAAGACCAAAGTAAACGGTAGAAATGGATTTCTTTGTAATGGGTGATTGAATTCATTTAGTATTTGGCAGGACTGAGGATCAGTGTAAAGATCATATGACTGACTCTGCAACCAGGTCTGTGGCCCTGAAGTTCTTCTTGGGTACATATATACTATAGCAAATACTGAAAATACAAATATTGCAAATACTCTGATGAAAATGAGAAACAGAAAGAAGGGAAGTCTCATGCCATTCTTGGTTGAATTTGTTCATTTTTGAACTCGCTATGAAAATGCTTCCAGTGTATACAACAAAAGTTAATGTAAATACAACAATGAGTGATGTACCATCATGATAACTGCCCATCTTACTATCATAACTAGGCAACTATACATGTTTTTGCAGACAGAACCCTACAGTGTTTTATGGTGAGAAGTTTGTATGTTAAAGCTCCATAAGCTGTATCTTTTGACTATTTTTTCAGAACTTTTGTTTTGTGGTTTCCCTACACTTTCTGCATTGAATCCCTAAACTGTAATTTAATGCCAAGTATTTAGCATATCAACACAACCTATATGAGTATAATCTCCATTGTTATTGTTGAAAATTGTATTCAAGTCCGGACTAGAATTCATTTGTAAACAATAAACAATGATCACTACACACATACAAGCTGTGTTGACAAAAGAATACTCGAAATTTCAGCATTAGGGTCAGACATGGTAGTTGATATACAGAGAGGCTGAGAAGCAGAATATACTGAAAAACTTGCCACAAGTTACAGCTTATGTCCCTTTAACACTCTAGAACATGTCTTACAGCAAAAACCCATCTATGAATAGATGACACTAATATTTAATATTTACTCACCCTATTGTGTATCTAGGGTCATAGTAATTACTATCAATTATGACTTGATCTTTAAACCACGTAATGGATGGTCTGGGATCTCCATTAGCAATGCATCTGAACACTGCAGGGTCATGAATCACAACTTTGATGTTCTCAGGTGGGACAGTTATCAAGGCTCCAACTGAAATAAATATAAAAAGTACATGGAAATCACTTGCATTTCAAAATTTCATTCAATATACAATTATTGAGGGCAGTATGAAGTAAGTTTCTCCAAGCGACATAAATCATGAAAAATACCATGCATACATGTAAAATAAACAGACTATGTGTCAAATGATTTTTCACATTTAAAAAATCCTAACAGGAACTTCTAAAAGTGATTTGAATCTCTTGTAAAATTAGCAACATAAATATCCTTTAAATCACAATAATAAAACAAAACTCGTAACTTTGACATATCATTTTCACGATATACAGCTTAAAACTAGGAAATCCTATAAATTTCAAATACAAATTAACTTACCAGAAGGTAATGATTACAGTTTGAATGAAAGGGTTGCTTATGTGTAAGTCTGATTCCTTTGTAGCATTCAAAAAACCATAATCATTGTTGTTCTTGAACAAAGCAAGGCATTACACTGTATCAAACCAAGGTCAAATGTGGCAAAGAAACCTACACATGGATTTTCAGGGTTGGTGGAAGTTAATAGAGTATGCCTCAGGTATAGAGATATTGCCATACCTTGTACACTAACTGTAGCAGTTCTAGAAGTGACTGTACGTGGTACATAACTATTGGTAGCAGCACAGAAGTACTGGCCTGCATCTGGCAGAGTTACTGCTGCAAACTGCAAATCACCATTATCTAAGGTGAAGGGTCAAAAAGTAGAAGTGTTCCCAGAAAAATGTAATCACTTTGTCCGTATAAAAATTGTCTTGTTGAATGCAAATTTTAAGTCTGGCTTACAGCAGTATCATGAAGTATGTCTATGATGAAAAGGAAAATGTGCAAAAGGTCTGGCTGAACTGCTCTTCCTTTTGGATCCAATTACAGAGGGCGCTGTTCAGTATACGTATATATAACCAGGCATACTGGTACAAACCCTTTGCATGAACATCCTGAACTAACAAATTTTAACAAATAAACGGAGTGCAATACAAAAATCTACAAGGACAAGTGAACATGTGAATCTGAAATGCATTGCTCGGAAACTGTCTGATGCGAAAAGATTCATTCTTAATTTCCATGGGTAACCAATGATTCTGTCAGCAATGCTTCAATGTCAATTGTCAGAAAAGTACCTGTAAGACTTACCTAGCTGTTTTATACCTGGTGAGGTCTCAGTATCCATCAGTACATTGTTTTTGTACCAGGAGACAGTTGCTGGAGGTATACTGAATGGTGGCCGACACGTCAGTGTGGCTGAATTTCCCAGGACAACAAAGACATCTGATGGCTCTTGCAATAAACTAGACATCATGGCTGAAGTTGAAAACATAAAGATGGAAAACATTTGTTTAATCATAGACAGTACATTTAATATATTACATTTTTGGAAGGAATGAAAGATATTCTTTTTTTCACATTTGTACCATAAGACACATAAACCTACACAAGAATTTCAATATTACACTTGTATTGATAAACTTCTACCTCTCAGTGAGAAAAAAATTCTTTGGTTTGAGAATTTGCTTTCATTGGATGAGAAGGACTTCATGCAAATGAAAAATTAAGAAATTTTGCCAACAACATGAGGTAAGTACATATTTATCGGAGGATGACAAACAGTCACACCAGTATATGTTTTTAAAACAGCATTGCAAACATTCCAGTATACATAAATCAACAGGTGGTTTTTGAAAACACATTTGCTCAAAAGAAATGGTAACTGCTAGATGTCTATGGGCAATCAATCATCAGTGACAATGAATAAACTTACTTGCAGTTTTCAGATAAATTGGATTTGTAGATACAGTGCCCTCAGAGTTAGATCCTGTACATACGTATGCTCCTTCATCACTGAGTGCCACATTGGCAAAATACAGCCCTCCATTGTTAAGTATATATCTGTTCAAGGTGTTTCTGATTGGTCCATTTTCACCAAGTTTTGTCCATGTGATGGTAGGGTTTGGCGTTCCAACAATGGTACAATCTAACGTCGCTGAGTTGCCAATGCCAACAGTGGTATTCTCTGGTGCAACTTTTACATACGGAGGGCCTTGTCGTGCTGAGTGAGACAGATATAAATATTAAATTTCAATATGAAAACTTGTGTAGCCCTTTCGCATTACAAATGGCACAGTTATTGCTATTTTAATAGAGGAAAGTTTCATAAAGCAGTCCCATGCTGGCAGACCTACACTCTTTGGTACAATACTGATACAAATCTAGACGGATCAGTGTTTTACGATTAAACTTCAAGAATTATAATTACAATTGTGTGTGTATTAGATAATGAACATTTTTAAAAAACAACCACTGTAACAGCCACAAGAATGTTTAGCCACACAATAAAATTGTAAAGCGGCTCTGTGGTGTAAACTTGAACTTGAATTTGAAGTTCTCTATCAAATTTTAGTACAAGCCCAATTCTTTGTGCGGCAAGGTTGAATTCTGTAGAGAGAAGTCAAATGGACTCAAAGACAAGTCTTTCACTTATTATGCCGAATTCTCTCCTCTTCCTGAAATCACAAATTGGTGGGGCTATTAATTGCTAACATGAACAGAGAACTATACAGATACATCTGTGCTACATTTCTCAACATTAGATGTTACTTTTGATAAATGTTACTTTCTGTGTTACATGTTCTTTTTCCACACAGATTCATGATGAAATGATCATTTCTATGCCAATATTTTGACCCTACAACACAGAGAAAATCAAATTACTCTGAAAGTAATTCACCTTTTCATCCATACCAGTATTTAGTTAAAATAGGTTTTGGGGTCAAAATATGTAAATTTCTTGTGTGCAGATTTCATTTACATGTAATTAATATCAGAGATGAATGATTGACAGGAAAGGAGTCAACTGCCAGACTCCAGTTTACTTAAATTTTAACTGGCGAGAGAAACAGAAACTTACGAGTCACAGATAACATTGCATAGTTGCTTCTCATTGGTTGATCTGGTAGCATTGGATTAACAGTGACGCATCGATATTGCCCTTGGCTGTCTTCGTTAACGTTATCAATTTGTAATGTTCCTGATACCTTCAGGGACCCAGGTCCCCCAAAGTCAGTTTGGTAGCTGGTGCCGGAGTACGGAAGACCGTCCTTCTCCCAGCTGATAGTCACTGATGGTTGACTGTCTCCACTCACACACTGAAAATAGGCAGGATACGCTTGGCCATCTTCCACGGATAACGATAAAGGGTGGTAAAAAACTGGATCTAAAACTGTGAAGAAAATGCAGATGGTCAGAGTTCCAATATTTGTAAAACATACGGTATACCGAGGAATGACATGAACTTAAAATGTACCACACTTGAAAAGAGTTATGACATTTTCTGGCTGATTATGTCACAAGTTCGTGTAGCGCTGATCACAACTACACTACATACTTACATGCAAAATAAATTCTAGCTGGTGGGGTTTCTGCAGTTATTCCTTGTCCTATGATATTTGCAACACAGACATACTCCCCCTGGTCACCTAGACGTGTCTGTGAAATATACAAAGTGCCATTCTGGAAGAGAAGGTAGTGGCTTCCGGTCACTATGAAATTGTTGTCCTTTTTCCATCCTATCTGTATCACTCCTGACGTTTCCGTGTCTTCTGCCGTACAATGTAGGGATGCCGAACCTCCCTGGGTGACTACAGTGTCTGTGGGTGATCGTCTGAAAACTGACCATGCCAATTTATTTGTTAGAACTACTTGAAAAACCACAAAAAATGTACCAGTAGTTACAACAACAGGTTTGCCTCTGTTGAATACAATGTAAGTATCATTGCTAATGCTTTCATCATTATTTGCTGAAAGTTGAGACAATATGAAATAGTATTGTAGGAATCCCACAGCTTTAGAATTTGTAACTTTTAACATCTATCATATACACATAGGATACTTTGATGATATTGGCAATGTGGGCCTCATTAAAAGTCTGTGTACCAATCAAGGCAAGCAAAATGATTCATTCAAGGTAATCTACATAGCTAGGGACAGTAGTTGTAACCTTTGATGATTTTTTTTGCACAAGTTTCGTTTTCAAATGTCAGTTTCTTTTTCTATCCCGAAACCATGAGATACACAGTATTCAGCTCGTCATCTATTAGTCTGTACATATGTAGACTGCATTGTTATTGTTGACAATTGAATTTTAAGTCTGGAGGAGAATTCAAATATACCACAATAACAGAGCATTCTTTGTGAACATGACTCTGTATTGACAAGCTAAATGGTGGCATTTCAACATGTTTTAGGGAGTAGAACAAGAACTTGCAGTGAAGAGGATAAAATTGTTGCATCAGGCCAGCATCCCCGAAATGTCCTTCGTTGGTGATAATATATTAACATGAGCATGGAAATAATATCAAAAAGATGATTTTTGCTGGTATAATACAGACATAATCTTGTGCCTGCAACTCATGAAAAAAGAGATGCATTTGTGCATAGGTCAAAGTTCAAACATGTAGTATGGTACTACTTTGGGTCTCAAGCATCAAGTATACATCTGGTTTTAATTTCTATCATAATTAGATATACATGTCAAGCATATGTTGTTCATTTTATTTGACACAGTACACAAGAAGTAATCATTTAGAAATGTGGTTACAATTAATTTTGATTCTACGGCAAACTCTTCATCAGATGCTGGATGCCTACATTATTGGTTTCTTCATTACTTGATATTTACTGATTTCACACTTTAAATGTTGTATGATATTTCACACATCCTAATTAAGTTTTCCATTAAATAAATTACATTGTGTGATTACAATTATGGTAGAATGGACCTTGTGGACACATATTCAGACTTTCAAAGTACTTTTCTGATCTACCACTTGTGTAAGCTCACACGGGTGAGCGTGTAAGGGGCTGTAGATAATTAAAACACGTGCTTGGTAATCGCAATTTCTGTGTTTAGGGGGCCTGGCTGCATTTCAGTTAGCATGCACAAAAATCACACTACATGTTTTTATATTACAACATCCCACTAAATCACACTTTTATGTATTGCAAATTATCATGTTATATTTTTTGGAAAGTACCAGGCCAGTAAAATAACATAACAACCATTTTGGATACACCGTTTCAATTCATTTCATTTTGTTGTTGAGTCATTGTTGAGTTGGCACTGAACAAAAATTGATTTTAGATGGGGTATGCGGGGGTATGGGGGGTTGGTAGGGCATAATTACCAATTGTAGGTATGCTGATACAGAATGAGGCTTGGTTGGATTTTTGCACTTCCAAACTTTAGTTTGGGGAGGGGGGGGGGGGGGGTTTGAGGCAAAACGCACTTAGTTGCATTTACTCTGCACATGTTGGCCCTAAAGTGTGTTAATATTTGTATTTGCTAATGACATAAAAATGAAGTTAACAATATCACTTTATTGCACCTGTTGGCTTAATTGAGATATTTGTTGTTTTATTTATAAATGATTTCTACTCAACCTATCTCCACTGATGAATATTTGATTTGCATAAAATAATTTGATGGTCTAATTTACAGCCCAGTAGTGGAGTACACTGAATTGGGAAAAAGACGTAAACAATGTTGACAAATAGACATTTAACTGTTAAAAGGATGGGAAATTATCAGTGAAATAGCACAAAACATCATAATGGACATCATTTTTTGTATATCTATCTTCTCATCATAACAATCAACCATGGAGTGGTCATATTTACAGGTTTATTACAATACTTTCTGTTTTGCAAATTTTCTCAACCCAACTTTTTTAAAATTTTACTGTCATTTTAAAATGTTAATTTCTTGATGTCTATTACAAATATTGATTGTTATCACCAGGGTTTGTGAAGAGCAAAAGCCTTGGAAATGGTGATTGGTTATCGTAAAATGATATCTTTATCAATGCTGTACCTTGACAACAAACTGTGCATGGCTGTACAAGTACATTAAATACCTTGCTGGTAATTATATTATCATTTTGATGAATTTTTCTTTGATTTGCTTTCCATACAAATGAAAAATGTAATCAAAATTTATTGCTTACTGAAAAGGTCATTATTAATATGTTGGTAAATGAAATGTCATCTCAAGGGAATGCCTGAATATCATCTTATGTAATCATAATAAAAAATTATACAATTATGAGTTGAAACTGAAACCAAATGAATAAGATTAAACACAGGTATTATTACTCAATGTTTTAAAAACAATCATTCATTATCTTGTAGAAGTTACACACCAAAACCAAGGAAAAGTATCAACATTTGAAAGAGGAATAGTGTGTTAGTTGTGGAAACCTAACAGACTTACAAAGTGGATTTGAACATTTGGAGATAGAGTGTGGATAATATTCTGTATTGAAATGTTAAATGACAGAATATTCTGATAGTGAATGAATCACCATGGATGAAACGATGAGATGCCTCTTGTGTTGTAATGGCATCCTCCATGAATAACAAATGACATACTGTGGCAATTTATTTTATATCTACCAAACATATGGTCAGTGTAATGCATTGAATTTGTTATAATTGTCTATTTACTGAATGTCTGGTATGGAATGAATATCAACATTGCTTTTGTGGATTTTCGCAAACAACTGTTTTGAAAAGTGCCAATGTTCAAATTTTGCAATATCCAAACTTTTATGTTTTGTTGCCAAATTTTGAAACATACTCTGATCTGATGTGGTGTACCGTACACCATTATGTGCATAACTCAATGGATATTTCATCCTTTTTCAAAAGGATCTGTTTTTCCAATCTATTCACTTGTCTGTCTTGACATTTTCTCAGATCCCATCAGATAAAGTACATTTATATTCTTTTTTTCTTTGGAGTCGACATTTGCTCACAACCCAACATACAGGAAATTTTATCTCATCCCTTGGGACCTGCAATTACTCTCATCTCCCATAGGACATATTCTTATATCTCTCAGAATATGTTTACATCATATGACCTTTCTGACCTTGGCAAAGTACATGTGTATATATCAAAAGAATATGCCATCTTTGAAAAAGTGGCCTATTTAAGTTAAGTCAAGGTATGTATAAAGAATCAGCAAGACATTCTGTATATCAGAAGTACCGGTACGATTCTGTCTGATTGTCTGATTGGCTTGTCAGTGAGAAAACACCAATTTTCTTAAAAACTCTTATAATTCTATCGATGTCTCTTCATGTAGTCAAGCTTAGAAAAATTTGTAACAAATTTGTTTTCTTTGATTTCATTCATTCCTTATGTCAAATGAAAAATATTTCTGATCATGACATGGTAATATGATAACTATGATATCATGGTAAATTTCACAACATTATTACTGATATATCTGCTGTGAAATATTTCTGTTTGGAAATTTACTGTACAAATTAACTCTCTTGTACTGAATGTCTTAATTTTCAATAAGATGTAATTGTTGCAAGTATCGTGTATTTTTTCTCCTAAACAGCAAAACAGTATCAGTTTGAGGTCAAACAATAGAAATATGTATGCATGGATCCATCTATTGCTGGACAAAGAGCACTGCAATATAATCCACCTACAATGTACATAGGTAAATTACCATGTAAATTTAGCCCCTTTCTGGTTTAATACTGCAGATTTCATCTAAATGATGTGGCTATATCATGCTATGTGTGCAGTAAAGCATATATACAAGTCTGTTACAGTATAACATAAAAGAAAACTTGTTTATTTGGCTTCCCTAATTTGATTTTAATTATTTTTTCTCTACTCTGATGGATTAAAAACCATACATGTAGCCTCATTTGACCTTTTGCCTTTGACCCAAATTGCACTAACACTGACACAGATGACGCTCTAAATTCAGATCAGCTACCATCAACTTTAAAAACTGACTTCCATTACAGAGCAATGTCTCTAGTTACCAGGCACCATTATCACAAAATGAATTTCATGAATGAAAGAATGTTTGATCAAACAATATCACAATACTTCAGTCTATGTAAGAATGGCATCGCATTTACATCTACTGTAAAAACTGAATTATGCTAATTATAGCACAGGCATGCATTCTGCTAATATTTATATTTACAAAAAATAAGTGACAAAAATTGCTTGGAAAGAGGGCAATAGTTCAATATTAATATGAAAATGAGTGACACTGCAGCTGTTATAATAATACAGAGACATTGGCCATTAGAGACCTTTCTCATAAGCAAAGTGTTTTTATGGAACTTGATGTTTCCATGGCAACTACACCAACAGATCACTGATGCCATTTTGCATATCTGTTCATGAATCTCACAACACACAACATACATACATGTAGCTGCTAGCTATAACATGCTGAGAGAAATTATATCAAAATCCCACAAATCATCGAAATAATGTTCAAAAAAATTGAAGGATATGAGACAGTGTACTTACCTATTGCACATTGTGTTGTAATTATATTCACAATTAAAAATGTTACAAAAATAGAGAAATATTTCCAAGTCAACGCCATTATCCTGGGTTCACATCTATCTCTATCATAATTCAAAGTTTTTTTGTTGAAGTGCTACACAGTTCCAATATCCTGAAAATCAAGCAAAACGCAGAACCATCATTAATAATTTAGGTTTCTTTCCTGCACTGTGTCCAACAATGTAGTTCTATTACTGTTCTGCCACTGAGATCAAGGCACTGACGTTGTCTATGGCAGAGAAAGTGAGTTCCATTATTTGCAGACTGCATATTCGTCACCTGTGTAAATATGTTAATAAGGATAGAGTGCGCTGAACTTTTCATTTCACAATGGTGGGGTCAGATGGTTTGTACTAATCTCTTTCAATTTTTTTTTTGTATGATCATTCAAAAAAGACAATTACATCGCACATAAACTGTACAAAGCAGCGACAGCAGATGCACATAATGCGTAAACAAAAAACGTAAAATCAACATCATGTTATGAATAAATTACATATTGGATTTTATGTTTTTCTGAAAATGTTTAGGGCCAGCTGCTGATCAACTATGGTTCTCTATCTATTCTTGAGCACAATTTGAGGACAATATCCGATGCTATTGAGTTACTCATATAGCATGTTCTGTTGCCATGGGCCCAGACAAAAATCTAAAGAGTTGATATATCATAAAACGTTGTAATAAAACATAGAGTGCAGAAGGGTCCCCACTCAACTGAAAATAAAGTACCAGTTACTCATTTTAGGGTTATTTTATACAAACAAGAATGTAAATACAAAAGGTACTGAAAAACAATAATTTGACAGGTAAATAATTATGGGGATTTCTCCATTAATAAAGGGGGTCACCATTTTTCAGAAAATGAATAACATTTTCGATAATTTAAGATAGGGTATGAACAATTCACTTTATAGAATGTTTTCCAAGAGGTTTTATTTTCAAAGGTTAATCAGCAGTACAGATCAGTGTCATGGTAAACTACCTATTTAGCGTACAGGCTGTCTTTCAGCATTACGGCGCAGGGTGTTACCCCTGGATGACCTTAACTTAAACAACATCCTGTCAATATACATGGCACACTCACCGTTCACTTTCTGTATTGAATGAAATACCCAATATAAAAAAAATATATGACATGGTCATATTTTACAAAGAATTGGGAGATGACTGGAATTTTCAAATGCTTTTTTGCTGGAAAAAAGACGGATGAACATACTGTGGGTGTATGTGGCCAATGGGAAAGATGTTCATATCTGAGGTTCAACCCATCAAAGTACTGTAGCATGACTAATGTACCGTACATGCACTGTGTTACAATAAAATCTGATATTTTTATTACAAGGTTCAAAATTTATCAACCTAACAAACATTTCCTCCAGCTTTTCAAACATTTCTTGAAATTGCTATAATAACTTTTTTTAATGTTTTTTAGGTCGCCTCTAACATTATGTATTTCATTACTCATTTCACAATATATTGGCACTGCCCATCCAAGAAACAGCTGTCACCAAAATTGTATTCAAAGGAAAATATTCTGTATGTTAGTCAACCATTAACACCAACTGTCATTGATAAAATACACATAGAGACTTTGGATATATATGTACTGATAAACATGTAAATGCTTCATATTTAGGAATGATGTCATGGCTATATTTTTCTGTATATCTAGTGTGAGGAGCACGCATGTGTTTGAAGAAGATTACCTGAGTGAGAACTAAAAATGGGGCCTCAACCACACAAGACAAAATTTCCCAGAATGCACCTGCATGAGACACATTTCACTCAACATTTATGATCACTAGTGTACTGTATGTCATAACAATGACCACTAGAGCCAGTAAAAAGTTACTCTATTTGAACATATTGTGAAACTCACAATCAAAATACCCTGTCAACAAACATTGAAAATTCTGTGCTAATTTCGTCCTGTTATTGAATCAAACACCTGTCGCTTTTGATTTTTGTTGTTATTGTTGAAATGTTGTCATTATTATTTATAAATAAAATGACCTCTTCTATGTTGGCTAGCTGTTCCATGGTGATGAAATTTGTGAAATCCATATTTGTACACACTCTATAAATAGCAATCTATTGTAAGGACAAGTCATAACACAACCCTTTTGCGAACTAAAACTGAGAAAGTTTGTCTAGACCAGTCTTTTTGACAATTGAACAGAATAGGGTTTTGAATTTCAAAATTACACAATGCATGATTTTAGTCTTATGAATAATCTCTATTGATGATTAGTCAATCTAATCTGATTTGCACACCAGAAAAATGTTCATTAATAGATTTTGCATAAATGAAAACATTCATCTTGGTCAAACATTGATCAACATTCAGAGTACATGTTCATGTATGTATATTTCCTGAAGACGTAATTCACAAGGTATGTGACAATGAATAAGAAACACTCCATTGATAGTGACAATACACCATTTCAAGATTGACAAAAGCAATTTTTACATGCTCACTGCTATTAAATTTTGAAATAAATAAATAAATAAACCAAATTTATCTACAACATCATGTGCAATCAATGTGTGCTTTTTATTTAATAGAATGATTGGATGAACTTTCTGTGCACTAAATGAATAAACATGACATTGAATAATTATTAGATTGCAATATCCATTACATTATACCCTGCCACAGTATAAAAAATAGGCTTTAAAGTTGCAATATGGATCAAAATTGTCGATTTTTTTTCGTAAAACTTGAGCAAATAGACCATACTACGTTGAAGTACTCTTCTTAGCTAAGCCTCTTACCAATCCCGGCATTCAAACACGTTCATTTTGATACGTTGCGGCCGCCTAGAAAAACTGTTTTGTAAACAAACTTTCAAAACAAAAACATTGGCGTTTCTGCTGTGCACGTGACAAGTACCACCAAGAGTGATGACGTCTCAATAGAGTGCACGTTGGAGGGACGATGACAGAACTGGACATACATAAGTAATTTATTGTAAATTTTGCGTTTGCCTAACTTTGGTGGCATCACAGTCTTTCAGAAATATAAGTATATCGATATGATAAAGTGCAGCTCGACAAAAGATCGTGTGATTGATTTTTCTCACCGATATACACGTATGTCAGTGCCGCGCCGTATGCACCTACTGTGTACGTTCGATCGATCGAGCGTCCAGACCACGTACACCGATCTGGTTGTGTTCACCGCGTACCTGACAGCGTTTCCGCAATCCTCTCCCCGTTGTATGTTGTTACATTTTCATGTTAAAAGGCGAGGTACTGGAGGTATCTGCACACTATATTTATTTGAAAGCTTTGCCCACTTCAGCATACGGTATCATCCACCACTGCAGAAGTTCGGCAGCTGTCTTGCCCCTCAGACTGGTCTTGCATGGCCATGTCAGCGCGTCGATCGACGCGTCGTAAATAAGACCATGCCATTAATGATGGAGACTGCAGTTTTTCTTTGTTTCCGAAAAATGCGTATTTGACCTGAAGGATATAGATTATCAATGAATGCTAACAGATCTAAGTTATTTCCTTGCGGAGGGACTACGGCCCGGTTCATCACATTACAAATCGTTGCCCGAGGAAACATCGCTGGCTAGCGAAGTTGATCATCACACAGTTGCGACGTTGGTGTTTCATGAGAAACTATAGACACAGTCTGCCTCCTCGACGTGATGCAGTAGTCGCGTGTCACTCTTTTTGCTGGTTCTTTCGATCTGACCAAACAATGTTTATTTTGCCGACATTTTTGGCTAATTTCTACCATTTTTACAAGGCTGAATCAGTAAGCAGAGACCTGACCGCTTGCCCATGGGAAGGCTAGCTAGGCATGTTGCCCGCATGTTGACACGATGTTGCAATTTCGCAAACCGTTACCATGCACCAAATACGCATGTGTACATATTCAAATAGTAAAAATGACGTTTCAAATTCTGTGCTTTACTCTCGCAAACAGTACGTACCAAAACAGCAATTTATTCGGTAATTAAATCAATTTACTCTAATAAGAGCCATCCCCGTGTTCCTGTTAATGGTCGAATCTGCAAATGAAATTGTTACGGATTTTTCTATAGGGGGGGCTAAAGTTAAATCTTCGAAATATGAAGGTCAATTCTGATCCATATTGCAACTTTAATAGCACAAAGAAAGAGAACACCACCTTTTTAATTATCATTATTACATGTATTACAACACAAAAAAGGTCTGTAAAGAGGCTACTGGACATATATTAACGCTCTTCTTCAGGGACATACACTACAAATGTCCTAGTCAGTAAGAACAATCCAAATGACTCTCTTAATGAAGGTGTTTTGTGGCTTGTAAAGATCAATTGAGGTTTATGAGAGTCAACTGTTGTCTGTGCGAGTCTGCTGTTGTTTATGAGTCTACTATCTGACACACACGCATACCTGACTTCATCGTTTTGCATTTAACTGTACCTTGGCTGAAGTGCATTGTCTGACATTGTGTCTTAAATGGGTAACTTCAACGTAACATCCAGTAATTATTCTCTCTCTCCAGGCAATTATTTGGACTTACTGCTCAGACTTTTCTACTGACTTTCATGAAACACAATCATTGTGTTTCTGTTTCTATACTTCCATATGTTCATTTTTGTAATCACTGAACTGATAATTATTGCCAATATTGTCAAGTTCATAATTCAGGTAATACAGTACTGTTGTTCCTATTGTAGCAATGTTTGAAGAAATGAATTTTGTGAGCTGTATTAATGAATGACAGTTATAAAACATTTCTTTCATTACAGTATACAATTTTTACGAATATTATTTATTAACAATTGCCGATATTTCACTGAGAATGCACTTTTAAAGGACATTCCACTGTAAAGCCATGGTTCTGCAGTCACTGACAACTTCCTGCTGACACGGTAACTGGTTATTGGCATTGTCTTAAATTCCTTCTTCACAACCGGATCAACCTCAATTCTCTGTGAAGTCATTTGCTTTAGAAACTGACAAGCATCAGAGGGACAATACAGTGACAATGTGCTAAACAGCTACTGAGATTGTCGTAGTTCTCACTTTCAAGAAATGTATATATGGCTTTTAAAGGAGATATCACTTTGGATTCACAATGCTAAACAAATAAAGGTACCTTATAGACTCGAATAATTATTAGATTTAATGACTTCCCTCCACAGATGATAGTTTTAAACATTTCAAACACAAAAGATGCAACAACGCAAGCAATTTGTTTACATGGACCAATTGCATAACTGCATATAACACTGAACAGTGCATTTTGCTGTGGCACATTTAATTGACAATTACATAATTTTATTCCAACCTGTGCTCTCCCTGGCCTTTCGAAATTGTTAGTAAATTTACGAATTGGGTTCAAAAATAATAGTAAGCACAATTATGTTATTCCGAACCCACCAACTTTCAACAAGCACTTCTGGTACTCAATAGATGATTTTAAGGGGATAGAAATGATGAATGATTTCATTATAGACAAAAGAAAATGAAAAATCCCTTTTTAGTTTTTTTGACAATGAACACTCATATTTTGATACGCATTTTCAAAAATTTATTAAATAACACAGTACATCATGGGTCATGAATGCTTGTAACATTGAAATTTCTTCCTTTTCTCAATAAAGTGTGTAATTTTGGTCAACGGCCAATGAATGTTATTCAATTACTCTATCTTTATTACACAACATAACATGTTCAAGTATATTGTGACACAAATCATAACTCCCTTTGTGTGTGTAGTCAGTGGTTGATGATTATATATATTAATTTATGAAGCGGTCATCAATATTATCAAATATTATCAGTGTTTGCACAAGTTTTAGATGCTAGAAAATCTGTCCCCTGTTTTTCATATTTGGAAAGCTCTGTTACTTTGAAAGTATGCACGTCATCCATAGACCACGTACTAGGTGGTGCATCTCTAGCTGCAGTCATTATGCCATGTTCATCTCTAAAATTCTTTTTAAACAACCATTGATCAGAACATTTGACAGTCTGTGGTTTCGCACAAATTTTGTCTCATCTCAATCAAATTTAAGTACGCAAACTGAGACTGGTGATCCTGCTAATGTTTTCTTAGAGACAGTTACACTTTTAAAACGCTGCAGATGATCGTCATTTATTTTTTTTGTCTGGATAAACTTTTGGTCATGGGACTGTGCACAGCATTTTCTCTGGATCATAGAAAACTATCAGCATTCATAACATTTGCTGAGACAGTTTCTTGTAAATATTTTGAAGGAAACCTATTAAAATTGGCACGCTGACTGAAAAATTCAATTTTCAGATCGTCAAATGACAAATCTATGACATCTAAGATTTCCGGCTCGCTTCCACCTCCATGCACACTTTGCAGTACATGTTCAACCATGTGCGGTCCGGACTGCAGTTCTGCTGTAGTTCGACTGTCTTTCAGGCTGACTGTTCTTGATCTCTTCTAGCTCGGCGGTTTCATTGTTTCGTATTTTTTTCATATCAGTTGCCGTTTTTATGCCCAACTTTCTTTCCCAACTGGATACTATCAATCCAAAGTATTTGTAACTGCCCGCTTCCCTCGATCCGCTTCAACAGTCCATTCGGAAAGTTGACAGCATGTGAGTGTTTGGGTGTCTCGAAACTACCGTAATGGGGTGGTAATGTATGACACACCACTATGAGATTACAAGACCCGGGGATCTTGAAACCTTTTCGCGCATGCTCATGTTATCACAGGTCAAAGTCCAAAGCCAGCTATCACCATGTGTCGATGCGCCGATGATAGGGGCAGCGTAGGTTTTGAAAGACGAGATATGACAGTATTTCCCCGGAATTCTCAATCTTGACCGAAATCAGGCTTCAAAAATAACAAAATCGTTCGTAAATGGCCGATCGGGCATTCATTTTTTTTCGTAAATTTTCATTTTGTTCGTAATTTACGAAAGTTACGAGCGACAGCGAGAGCACAGCAACCTGTCGCTCACAACGGGGACATCTGTCAATGTAACCCTGATGTGTACTTGACAAGCCTGGATCTCCTGAGGACAGATCCAGTTATAAGAGAACATTTAGCAGTACAAATTTCATTCATCGCAGTGTAAACTTTCTTGAAGAAATATTTACAAATCTTTGTCCCTAGTAAATGAAGTCAATTCTCGCGTCCTTAGCTCCAGTAACCATGGTAACTGTGGCAATTCTTAGAACTGAAACAACATACACATGCTGTAGTAATACTCTAACGTTTACAAATATCTGACAATATATACCTGTAGATTGGCGATCTTCACTTTACATAATGGATCAATAAACACACAAGCGGTCGAGGAATAAATTTAAAACTACCACTTCCTCACTGTTGTGGATTGGAAACTTTACATGCCTACACACCGTCTAATCTAAGTTAGCTTGCTAAGGACTCAGAAAGCACCAGCACTAAACAAACTTCTGTCTGAATAGAGTTTAAACAGTACAGTGTACAAACATTTGAATTAAACGGCTTATACTTTGCAGTCAAGCACCGAAGGTACATGCATGTACACAGCGGTCTATTTTTGAAAATGGGTGGCGACTATCGAATCAGTGTAGAAACCTGTATTAGAGCGGTAAACGATGAGGCATAATCGCCGTTCGCTCGATAACCAGCGTGTAGGTGTGGCATTTGTTTTGTGGTGTGAGATGATCATAGTATACCGCATTCGTGATGCGGGAAAACGAATCTACATTTAAACTCTGACTCCTGGCAAAAACAATGAAAATGTATTGTTCAAAGGGTGTACGCTATCGATGTTGTACACAAATTGTGGCAGATCGATATTAGAGTAACAACGTTTCGGCATATATGTTGACGGGAAATATATCTCAATGCTTTACTTACCTAGGTGGGCATTTCTTGCTGTAATATGAAAGTACGCGGCGTTAGAATATTACATCGTGGTTTAGTTACATGAGTATAATCTGTTGTTTTCATGCAACATCTGCATATCACTCGCACTGCGCACTACCAACCCCTCGAGCGTTGCTGTCGACTTCGGGAACGGACAAATTGTCATGACCGTCTTTCAGCGCAGCATCACTACAGCCAGCTGACGCGACAGCCAGCTGATGCTGTTAGTAGCACGCCCCCTAGCGAGTATAGTTTGTCTAGTCGACGAAAACGGATTTGGTACACACAGACCTGAGTAATAACTTGATGGCCTATTCATGAAAATAGCGAAAGAACATTTTTTTATGAATCTCTGTACACATTGAATATTGCACTTCGCACCAAGCCTTGTGTATTATAAGCCTTGCATCGTAACTCTACTGACAGTAACATAGCGCCCTCAACAGCTCTCTCTCTCTCTCTCTCTCTCTCTCTCTCTCTCAGCGAGTAATCTGTACCATGTGTAGAGCTCGAGGAATGACTGGGTGAATTAAAATAAAGCAAACTTACCTTCATATCATAGCGTGTAAAACGTAAACACTTTTTCGACAGCATCATGTTATTCTTGTCAAATGGCTTTCCTTCTTGGTTGTGGCTCTTCATAGCGAACTTGAATCCAGAGAAGTATGTTTAAAACTTGATAATTATAGAAGATAGCTATCGTATTCCTAAAAATCGAGCGTAAAACACAAGATTGAAAGAATTGATACACAAATACACTCAGACGCACCATTGCCTTTCTCTTTGGCCTTCCGGCATTATATGTGACAAATATTCGCAATTAACAATTGATCAAGTGCTATTTTGAATTTTGTACGACGTTTTAAATTGCTATTCGGCGTCAACATCATGACAAACTCTGAACGACCTTTCGGTGACTGATCATGACGCCTAGGATAATCACCTTCACGCCATACCGGTGTATTTTCATTCGATACAAGTATCACATCTCTCTAGGCTGCGTTCACAAATAACGATGGGGGGGGGGCGCTAGTGGAATCGCGATTGAAATTTAAAATCTTAATTTTTTTCAGATTCTCCTCATACCCTCAAAAACTTTTCAAGTCCCCCGACCTGTATGATCAAAATTTTTCAAGTGCTCCCCTAATTATCATATAGCCATTTATTTATTAGAATACACGCAAAGAAAAATAAACATGTATTGGGCAGTTCTGCACGCAGATGTTTGACACTACCTCTTATCAGCAGGTTGTAGAGCCATATACGTAGGGCAAGTTCTAAGATTGATTCATTTTTCAACGCATCAGTGGACTTTTCTATTTATCAGACTAACCAGACTAAAGTTAATCAAACTCTGGCCAGGTCAATGGCACCTGCTGAAGAGCACACAAAATGACGATAATGAGAGAGTATGCAAATTGTCAATTACTTGCTACATTTTTGCAAAATTGTGAAAAAACTTAGCACAATGACCTACCAAACTTTTTTCAAAGAGTACAAGACATATACGACTCAGATGCTACTCAAAATTGACAATACTAGAACGTTAAAATATTCTATAAACGTTTTAATCTCTGAAATTTTTGTTGTGATAATGGCAAATTTGGTAAAAAATAATTTTTTTCACTCCAAAACTCCACATTATTCATTTAAATTAGTCTTTACTGTTCAAAGTTTTACTTTTGTGTTATTTTACAATGAGAATGTGAAAATTTGGAAAATCATTGGCATGGTGACCCATCTTTTTTCTTTAACATTTGATTATTCTCATATGCCAGAATTCAAAAAAGCATGATAACTTTCAAATCCCCTGGTTTTCTCTTGTGTACAAGTATGTTTCGTGGTCATGAGCGTCATATGACCCAATCTCTTCTTCAACTACATCAGAGTCAGATCGAACTATCTCTGTGCCGTGACAGTGACACTGCCCGTAGGCAGTAGTAGGGTAGTATCTGTATTAACTTTGACAATTGATTCTTGTTCTACTCCCTACAACTTTTTGAACTGCCCCGTTTTCAGCTTGCCAATACAGCCTAGTGTACTGTGCATTTGTATAATTGACAAATGACTTATAGTCTTAACTCTAATTCAATTATTACCCATACATGCTGAAGCGAGACAGCAATAAACTGTATTTGATATACATAGAAATATGGAAAAATTTATCAACAGTTACTTGTAGCTTCTGTCCCGGTACTATGCCCACTTGTTTCTCTACGAAAAATCATACATTTCGAGATAAAAGTAATGAAATGTGACAAAATGGTTCTAGATTTTGTTTACAATGTAATTATTACTAACATATGGACAATTGAATGACTTAAAATACTTTAAAATGTTATTGATTTTTCATTGAATTACCTACCAAATCTTGGCATCGGAAAATGTTTAAAGGAAAAGGGAACCAAGTAATTTTCAGGTCCCCCATAGGCAGAGCCAAACTTTCAAGTCCCGCCCTCTACCACCCTCAAAATTTTCGAATCCCCCTTAAATCCTCCAGCCCCCCCCCTCCCCCCGATTTTTGTGAACGCAGCCCTAGCTCTATACAGTACGGTAAGGCAAACAGTCTTGCAGTCTAATCGTTATTATTAACGTGCAATACCCAGAGAGGTCACCAGAAGTCAAATTTCACTAATAGCGCTTGTATCGGTCTAAATTCTCTTAGTTCAAGTGGTCTATTATTTTTTTTATGAAAAAATATCACGAATAATCATGAACATTGCGACCAGCTTAGCGATCATTATGCATGGCCCTACAGCCGCGTGTGTTGGCATTAAAGCGACGCATTTTGGTATCCCCCTTATTATAGGGTCACATCGAAACTCAATCAAATGTCAACCTCTCTCTCTCTCTCTCTCTCTCACACACACACACACACACACACACACACACACACAAGTTCATAAAGTTCATAGGCATAAGTAAGCCGCCGATAATACAAAAAAAGATTTAAATTTGTTTTGTCAGACACCGCGGACAAGATATTTTCATCTCATTATACGTGAAGATATGCTACCTGTATTACTGGAATTACTGTGTCATTCTGTCTGATCTCTCATAAACATATAGATAACCGAATTTCATAACATGATAACATCTGTTTCAAATACTCTACTCGTAACCGAGCTGTACGATCAGCAAATTAAAAGTAACAAGTTTCCGCTGAAACTGTTCGGTTTCTTGTCTTGAATTCCTTCCTTTTGTACTGTATTTTTGCGTTCATATTCTTGTTTGTGCTCCCCTTCAATTCGGGAATGATTATTTTCTCTGGCGTGAAGGAGGGGTCACGTGGTTTTGGAAAAGCTCAGTTCAGGAATCAGGTTTTTTTCCTGATTGTCAGAGAGTAGTAATCTTACATGATATATACCAGCCCACACTGAATTGCATTATGCGGCTTCTGTTTTCGGCGCGCCCTTTGGGCATGAAGTTTTAAACGCATATCTAATATCTAATATTTAGCAAATCAATTTATCGCCTCGTGAACAATTTGTTTCTTCAATTCCACCAGTACAACTACTAGGTAGACTGGCCCCCGTCGCTTGGCTTTTCTTGGTAGCAGTTACTATGCAACAACCAATTACTAACGCGACAGTCTGCTGAAGTTTATTCCTTCAATCTATTCTGATTTGATATTTCTATGCCCACAGACTTGGAGTTAATCTGATACTAAGTTGTATTGGCTTCATGATTTGCATTCCACTAGGGCCTCAGGAACACCTTCACATGCTGTATAATAACTTTAAAAATTCTCCCAATTTGTCAAGAAAATCCGTAACAACGGGTCATATTTTTGAAATTTTCATTTGTAGTTTCAACTCAGGCGGCACACCCCCTGTGAAAATTTGGAGCCCCCGGGGAGACGTGGGACTGTGATTTTGCACATCAATTTTAGTTTACAAGAGTCGAAACACATTGGGGCGAAGGGAATTCATTTGTTTTCCGGAACATATATAGTGAAAATGGTATCAACTTGATAAGTAGAGGCTGTGTCGACGGGCCGAACATCGAACACGGGGCATTTTGATATAATTTTCGTTGATGAAATAGAAACTACAATTTAGAAGCAAGAAAAACAGTAGAAGTACACGAACGTCAAAAGTTAAGACTGATGGAGCCACGCGTTTGTAGCTTGTCGCACTACCCTAACACGCACGCGCAATTTAACAACATCTTTGAACAAAGCATATCAAGTTCATGACACAAGGGTTAAAAACGGCTATGCGCACCTAGTATGAACGTACAATTTAGGCCTATATTTTGTAGAATGATGGCTAAATGCTATAAACGAGAAACTCGTGCGAACAAGTATTATGCATTTCCGATTAATTCTTCAACTTGTAGGAACGAAAGCGTACATCCATGTTTTTCGTTTCAGATACACTTGCACGTATGTACGTGTGGGCCTATTAAATTATGGCAATTTGATTAATGCGTTTTTGCGTTCTTTGTGTGTATGTGTATATATATATATATATATATATATATATATATATATATATATATATATATATATATATATATATAATATATATAATATATCAATATATAAATATATATATATTATATATTATTATATACATATATATGAGAGAGAGAGAGAGAGAGAGAGAGAGAGAGAGAGAGAGAGAGAGAGAGAGAGAGAGAGAGAGAGAGAGAGAGAGAGTTTGTGTTTTATGACCGTCATACAAATTACATATATATTAATTCGGTAAATGTTTGCAGTTTTCTTTGAAATCATCCCCGGAAAATGGTTAAAATATTAGAATTTAAATAATTTTTGCGGTGTTGCAGGTCGACTTGACCCGAAGTATGTGATTGTGGAAGTACATGGTTGTAATGTGCATGTATATAAGACAGGCAGTTTGAGTTCAAAATTGGTTACAAACACCAATCTCTGAGCCCACCAGCTTTGACATTGGATCAACTCGGGATCAACCATAAGTTTGTCCTAAATTATTGAAGAAAGAAGGAATCGTAGACGCTTGAATATACCCTGAAAGCGGCATTTTTGGAAATAATGACAATCCTACCATATCTAGTAACAAGCTGCACCAGATTCTACCCAATGTGCTTCAAATGCATGCAGTTGAAAAATAATCTAAATCCGTACTCGCTTTGCCGCGCTCGGCTTCCACATGTAACATTGAGATCATTAAGAGATTACCAGTCCACGGAGGCAACACTGTTTGTCATTTGATCGAATTCATATAGTAATCCAACACAGAGAGAAAAGCATCAAATGTATGTAACCTAACCTTGACTTCAATAAGAGATTATGTTATGATTATGATTCGAATTATAAGCTCTGTTCTGTCATAATTCTCAAGGGTGTTTAGGCAATATCCTCCTTGCGGTGATCATCCGATCTTCGGGAACAATCTCAATATAATTTCCATGTTTTCATATTGCAGGCTTGGTCAGGTTGTCACGATGTATACCGGGGCCGGGCCAAGCCGCAGCATACATGGTGAATGTGTGTGTGTTTCGGGGTTGGGTGGAGCACAGTCCCCTGTGGTCTATTCCGCTCTGCGTCTATGCGCCTCATAGACGTGTGTACATATGCCTGAAAAAAAGAAAGTCAGGAAACCAAATGGCTATTTCGTATAGGGATTATGCCACCATGTCATCTTCGACGTTCGATTTTACTGTGAAAAGTAGCAATCTCATCTATCATGTAATCGTCGATCGTTCCCTATCATTCTCAAAAATCATACCTGGTACTTAATTTGCTTCAAAAACGCTCATTTCGTGCGATTTTCGGTCGACTTCGACGGACACATCGGCAAAACCTAAGTGTGAGCGACATTGCGGTCACCTCACAAGGAACGTTGGGCACCTCCACTTTACTGTTTTTCTTAATTTTGTTTTTCTTACTGTTTTCTGTTTGCTTTCTTGTTTGTTTTTCTTTTTCTCAGGCATATGTACACACGTCTATGGGTCGCAGACGCAGAGCGGAATAGACCACAGGTGACTGTGGGTGGAGGTACGTGTAAGGGAGAGTTTCGTGAATACAGTTCGACATCGATGTTTCCTGTTTTTATATTTTTGTAAGCCTGCATGAGTTTCAAGTCCGTTTTACGGATTTTGTAAACAAAAATTTTTGAGCAGAAAAGCCAGTTAGTTTTTTCACGAATGTGCCTGTTTTTTTTCGGACTAGGTTTTAAAAAATAAATTCACCATATATTTGGATGCATCTTAGGGGTGATTTAGATTCGTCAGCAATGCAAGGAAGCTAGAATTCACCAGGACATCAGTTGTCAAGTCATGTTATAAGTCTAATTTTTTGTATACATGTAATAAAGGACAAAAGACTTCGAATGGTTAAATAACAGTTCGCACTCGTCAAAATTGTGCTCAATACAATTGCATGGCATACTAACCGAATGAAAACCTTGGGTGATGACGTTTTGGTAAGTGTAACAGTTTAGTGTAAACTGGTGATCTCAAATCTCCTGCTGCTGGTAATGCATCGCAGCTGGAATGGCAAAGAAAAACCAAAAGACGAGACATGTATCGTAAAACTGGGTTGGTTACTTATTGCTCTGACAAATTGACTCTGCTATAGTGATATGCAGCAAATTACCGTACTAAAATCATAGTTTCCACTGATAGTATTTGATTCAGTGAATAAACATGTGGAATATGTCAAATGAATCGAAAAATGTGCATAATTGACGCTGAAATCATTAAATTTTTAATGACACCACCGCCGCCACAATCACCACCACAACTATCACATCAAAAGATAATAGCCAACCATGGATTGAAAGATTTCAAACAAAAAGAACCGACGATCTATATGTGTATAAAACTTGCGAATGAATGTCTGAATACTGTCTGCGGTTTGATATAACGTGAAACAAATTCCCTCACCACTACACACACACACACAGACACACACACACACGGAGATAGAGAGATACCTTTATATACAGATCTTCTGTAAGTTTTTTAACGTCTAAGGGTTGTAAGACACCTTGGGGTTCATGTCAAAACCATGCCATTGGCGAACTCATCGAACTAAATCGGAGAAGAGTAAAATCAATGCGAATATGTAACGACAAGAATAAGGAATTAAAGGTAACATATAACATGTGATTATTAAAAACATGTAATCCCGTATCGCCCCACCTCGGGCGATACGGGACAAATGTGAGGGGTTAGACCGTGTTTACCATTAAACTATGCAAAGGGGGTGGGGCAATTGCCTCATATTGACCCCCTAGTCACTTTCACAGACAAGCGCAGAATCTATGAATACCCCACCCATTGGGGTTGTGGAAATGTGGGGATTTACTTGTTTTAGGACGGGATTTTCCAGATTGTCTTGCCCTAGGGGGTGGGGCATTTGACAAATTTCATAAGACCAATTTCCAAATCCCCCACTATGCTCCGAGGCGGGGGACTATAGGATTGAAACAAGACGAAACGGTACGTGTATACCAATAAAATTCATTCTAAAGAAATCCAGAATTGAATACATTACCTCGTGAGCCTAAACCGACCGCTATATATAGGTGTTGCTCTGGTAATTAGCAGAATGTTCACGGCTGAAGGGTTTAAGATGGGTCTTTTATTTTTATATCCTTAAGGCTTATATCCTTTCGATTATCTGAAGATTTTTTTGAAAAATATCCGCAGTTCGTTTCGTAAATTTCGCAACAAAAACGTGTGGCAAATAGCCTACTGCCTCCGTACGATCATAGAATTTCATTCTTGCAATTATGTTCACGGCTGTATTCATCTTAGTCCAGTCAAAATAGGGTTAGACCCACCACAAATTGCAACAGAATTTTTTTCTTCAGAATGCATTTCAGAGAGGTACCCAGAACAACATATTAAAAGTTTACTCGAATCCACCTTGGGGAAATATGACTAATTTACATAAATCAAATATGGCGGCCAACCATCCGACAAAATAACATAATTGGCCATATATCACATGTTAAACAAGCTATTCCAGTGATTTCAAAGTCTGACACTAGTTATTTGGCCCAGGGAATCATTTTGGAGGTATAATGTTTCATATAGGCTCTTCATTAATTTGCATAATTCCAATATGGCGGCCAACATTCCTACAAAAGACATTTCCGGTCATATACCACGTATTAAACAAGCTATTTCAGTGATTTTAAACTTTTAATATTTTTCTTGGGTATGAAGAAACACTTTAAGTGGTTCAATTTTTACAAAGAACCTTTGATAATTTGCATAAATTAAATATGGCTGCCATATTAATGCCCCATAGCTTAATAGCTTATAATATAAATAAGGGTTTGGTACAGTATTTAGCACTAGGAAACTATCAAGAAGAAACTGTTAAGTCCTTCGACATTCATTTTTAGCTCATATGTGGTATTGATGTAAATACCAAAAGAGGCTTATATGGTGAGTCAATGGCATCTGTATGTCTGTATGTATGTAGGTATGTATGTGCGGATGTATGTCCGTCACACGCAAAGGCTCCCATACCGCCAAAGCTACCATCTCAGTATTGGTGTACAGGTAGATGCAGGGGTTGAGTTGTGACGTTGTTTCAGTGTCAAAAATATGCAAACGAGGTAAGAAAAGGGGAAATCCTGCAAATGTGCAGGAGTGGTGGCAATACTGAAACAGCGCACACATCTGAGTAAGAGGTTTTTGACCTTCAACCTATTTGTATGCAGGGTACCTATTATGTGCGGGAGTGGTGGCATTAACTGAAACAGCTTATTAGTCATTTCCTGTGATTGTTAATGAACTGTGACATATTAACAGACCTGCTCAAACCATGCCTGTGCTCAAACCATGGATGTCTATTTTTGTACATCCATGGTTGAAAGATTCTCTTCTATGCATGTTGCTAAAGTTGACCTCCAGTACCTAAAGTTTCAGACGTTATTTTCTTTTGTCATTCTTGTTTTTCTGGTTTAAATATTCCTTGTTGTTTTTCTGGTTGTGCAGAAATCATTGTCAAAACATCAACGTAGAGTTTTCCTGCACTGAACAGATAGAAACAACACTTATTGTTGATCTTTGGTATGTACCAATTCTGATCAAAATTGAGCGACACTGTATAATTGCAGTATTTTTAAAATTTTAATTTTTCTGTTAATTTGTTAATTTGTGTTATTTTGTCGGATGGCTGGCAGCCATATTTGATTTATGCAAATTAGACATATTTCCCCAAGGTGGATTCAAGTAAACTTTTAATATGTTGTTCAGGGTACCTCTCTGAAATGCATTCGACTGTTAATGATTGTTAGTCTTCTGAATAATATATTCTCTTTCTGAATATAACATTGGATTCATCTGTGTAAGGCATTTTCGTAATTTGTATGGGTGTTTAACACTGTACAGTGTCTAAACATGTAATCTGTAATGTTTACTGGTAAAACAAAGACGTGTTCAAAATCTTTTGTTTTTAATTTAGACTGAACCCCTTCTTATGGATGGGTGCATCTTATAAGATCCCCTAGATGACAGGCAAGAAGTCATCACACATAACAGCAAAAATACAATAAACACAACAAAGCTAAAATACAGAAAAAATGATATGACCAAAATAAAAAATGCCATAATACACACAAATTGAAACTTAGCACTATTGCAAACAATGTCAGATTCATAAAAACTTTATGGAAACACAGACTCATAAAAATCTGAAAACTGCATGCTTTAGCAAAGGCTTACAATTAATCCAAAAACAGAATCCAACTATTACACAATACAAACAAGTACATCTTGAGTCATTTTTCCAAGTGTCATTTTTCCAGATGTACATGTTTGTATCGTGTAACAGTTGGATTCTGTGGGGCTGATGAGTTGTTTGAATTAATTTTAAGCCTTTCCTAAGCATGCAATTTCCAATTTTCGTGAGTTTACGTGTTGATCAAGTTTTTAAGAGTCTGAAATTTTTTGCATCAGAATTTTATTGCAAAACAAAATAGTTGTTTTGTTATATAGCATTTAAAAAACAATGTGAAAATTTTAGAAAATTTGACCCAGCCAGACTAGAGTTATATTCTTAGCAAATCTTGAAATTCGGATAAAGGGAAGCAGAAAATCGGGTGATTTGCATAATTTGCATAGATTACCCCTTCTATGTCATGCAACTTACGACTGCTTGCCAAGCTAAAAGGTAATCCTAACCAATTTTTAATCTTGGGTTAACAAATTAATCAAATTGGATGAATATTTGCAAAAAAAGTGAGCAAAATACGCTGCATTGGGTGCAATGCCCTCTTAACAGTTTTTTCTTGATATTCCGGTTGCTAAAAACTCTACAGAACCTTATTTATATAAGAAGCTTTTGGTCATTAATTTGGCAGCCATATTTAATTTCTGAAACTTATCAAAGTGTCTTTTAAAAACATTGAACCGCAAAAGGTGTTTCTTCATGCTCAAGAAATATATTTAAACTTCAAAATGGCTGAAATAGATTTTTCAATACATGATATATGACAGAAAATGTCTTTTGTAGGTATATTGGCCGCTCTATTGGATTTGTGCAAATTAACGAAGTGCCAAGGCAAATCATTGCACCTCAAAAATCATTTGTCCATGCCTAAAAATATACTTTTAACTTTGAAATCACAGAAATAGCTTGTTTAAACCTTTGACTGCTTTAATTATTTACACAAAAATTTTAATGCAATATTTTACCAATTTCTGTGAACTTTTCTGAACGATTTTTCATAAATTTTGACCAAATGGACATCATTTCCGGCAGCTACAGTTTTTTATCAAAATTTTGGCAAAAAGCAGAAAATTGACTGTAATACATTTTATAAAGTTGACAATAATAGACTTTGGCGCCCAAAGGGTTAATACGTGGTATATGACAGAAAATGTCTTTTGTATGTATGTTGGCATCCCTATTGGATTTATGCAAATTAATGAAATACCTAAGTATGCAAATCATTGCATCTCGAAAATTGTTTGTCCATGCAAAGAATATACTTTTAATTTGAAATCACAGAAATGGCTTGTTTAACCCTTTGACTGCCGTAATTTTTCACACCAAAATTTTAATGCAATATTTACCAATTTCTGCGAATTTTTCTGGACGTTTTTTCATAATTTTTGACCGAATGGATATCATTTTTCATTAGCTACATTTTTTATCAAAATATTGGCAAAAGCAGAAAAATGACTGCGGTACATTTTATAAAGATGACAAAAATGGACCGTGGTGCCCAAACGGTTAATACGTGGTATATGACAGAAAATGTCTTTTGTAGGTATGTTGGCCACCATATTGGATTTATGCAAATTAACAAATTACCTATGCAAATCATTGCATCTCGAAAAACGTTTGTCCATGCCTAAGAAATGTACTTTTAACTTTAAAATTACTGAAAGAGCTTGTTTAATATGTCGTATATGACCGAAAATGTCTTTTGTAGGAATGTTGGCCGCCATATTGGAATTATGCAAATTAATGAAATGCCTATATGAAACATTATACCTCCAAAATGATTCTCTGAGCCAAATAACTAGTGTCAGACTTCGAAATCACTGAAATAGCTTGTTTAATATGTGATATATGGTCAATTATGCTATTTTGTCGGATGGCTGGCAGCCATATTTGATTTATGCAAATTAGACATATTTCCCCAAGGTGGATTCGAGTAAACTTTTAATATGTTGTTCAGGGTACCTCTCTGAAATGCATTCTGAAGAAAAAAATTCTGTTGCAATTTGTGGTGGGTTAGGTGCCAAAATCTCGTAGATTGACTGGACTATGTGTCAATGTCCTTTTTCTTGAATTCGGAATATTTACATTAAATTGCGTTGAAGTCAACGACTTAAGCTTACACAGGGAAAGTATCTGCCGGGGATTCGACCAAAGCTGCAAATCTCATAAAACGGGGAATATATGATCAATGCTGTCAGTACGCATGAATTATGGTCTCGCAAAATACTTCTGGGATCAGAAACACGTTACTAGTCTCAAGGGTTGAAAATGTACAAATAGACAATCTCGCCACTGCTGTTGACGGTTTCAGCAACTCTCAAAGATTGAAGTAATGACACTTTTTCTAGAACACCCTTTCTTCCGAAACGTTACACGTATAAACGTACTTATAAATTGATATGCTTCTTACAACGGTTGATATTGGCATACTATCTCGACTTCCCACCTTCTGTAATCATTAATTCTAATTTCTTTAAAAACGTTCGATTCTACTCGAAACAATAAAAACACGCAAGTTATCCCGTCAAAGCCGTGGGCAGAATGACGCGACTTATCAAAAGCATCGCATCGACACCAACAGATATCTGTGTGGCGATATGATATCCCCCAGCACATCAAATGCAAATTATGTCTGAGGTCCTGACCTCCCCTGTGGTCTAATGGTATATCCCGTGTGTACATTTCCTTTGATTGCATTTCTTTTTAGTGAGTTCCCATAGCCGGCGCGCTTGAAACGTCAACCGGAGTGCTTCTTGTTTCCTCTGAATTTTCCTGTAAAATCATGGCATCTTTGCATGTTGATGATTGCGATGGTGTTATTCATGAAGTCGATCGTGTGGCAGACGAGGTTGATTTCGGTACAGCGGTGATACACTTGAGTCGAGATGCCGATATACCGCCGAAGTATTTTCTCCACAAGATCTTTTCGCCAATGATGGCTGACATGAGTTCATACCAGCGTCGTTCGGATAGGCCACCAAAATTGAAGCTGGTAAGCGTAAAATCCCTTTGTTTGTATCACACATATCAGCATCACAATCATGCCTAGCAATGCATTCTACACGATGTTGGCAGTCGTGTGGGACTATATTTGAGTACACTCAGCAAATGCGGGTTTTGAATCCGATCACTTTAGTCGCGTTCAGAAATACCGCGTAAACCTGGGTGTGTGTTTGTTTGGTTTCCTCTATTTTTTCAAGCCCACGTTTTCTGTGCTAGTAATTCCCTTTGTGGCCTTTATGCGCGAAAGCACATTATTCGGAAATTATTGCGAGTTAGAAACCCTACACGTTGATCAATGACCGTCTGTACCGACAAAGCCAACGATCATACAATGTGTTAATCGATCGAAGTGAATCGTCTGTCTGTTTCCTTTATGTCAGAAGTCAGCTGGGAGCGCGACGTATTCAGATTTTCGTACTCGCACAAATCACCTCAAATCCCTTCGAATTTGAGTTTATCGAGTCGAAGCTCCTGCTGTAAATCAGATTTTTGTACATTCATTAACCGTAAGTTGACAAATGCCCGCACAATGGCGCCCGTAATAGAAATCGTTTACCGAGGAAATAAGTCTGATATGCCCGTAACACGGCGCTGTATCAGACAGTCACCGATCCGACACATGGTGTTGCGAGACACAAGGTATAGCTTTCTCCCTGGCATGTATATCATGCCAGCGAAATCGGATACGGATACATTTACACTCGCCTTGGGTGAAGCTCTGAATTCGCATTCTCTGATTCACCCAGAGCTCTAGAATCCATCCTTGATTGATGATTTCCGAACGGAGAGCCAGAGAAAGACCATCACCACCACGAAACCGCTCAACATTGCTATGTTTTTTTCCATCGAATCAGACTCGAGAACTCAGTGTATACTCTATATAGCACAGATTACAGAGAAACTTCATTCTGAAGTTTCGTACTGAGTGTGTCTGTAATTTTGTTGTGATGGAAACCACAGATCAGCCAGTGCATATCAGAGCACAGATTGTGGCGGCAATCAACTGAGATAAAGACCTGTATTTATCTTGAAATCTGTTGGCATAGTAGGGCTTTGTTCCAAAAATAAGTTTATCGGGCTAGTAGAAACGATACAGCACAATATTGTAAACCATACATTTATAGGAGAATAACGGAAAGTCATCCCAGGCACTTTGTGGTATCATTAGCTGATCTGTTCAAATTCTCTGAATGCCAGATGTCAAATTTTCAGAATTTTCTTGCCAGCAACCATGAATGTACTTGTTGCACAGAATAATAGATAAACTTAGATTACATAAGATTACCTCAACATACCGTGCCCAAGTCAACATTTCAAAATGTATACATGGAGTGCAATTGATCACATACACGATCAAAATTTGGAAAGGGGGGGGGGGGGGGGTGGAATTAGTTGTTGTCATGGAAACAAGTAATTTTTGTATCACAAAATGATCCCAAAATTTTTTCATTGAAATATTTAGTTTTACTTCAAAATACAAATTCAATTGAATGAAAAATACTTTCACATCAAAAGATCCAGAAAAGATTTGTATTTAAGCCTTTGAGTGTTGTAATCTTTCCAACAGGAATTTCAGTGCAACATTTTACCAATTTTAATGAATTTTTCTTTACGTTTTTGAAAGTATTTGAGCTGATTGACATAACTTTCAATTGTCTGCAGTTTTTGACCAAGGGAAAATCTGAAAAAAATTGTCTAGATCTGTTTAAAAAATTGGTGGTGTTATATTTTATAAATGCAACAAAAATTGACTTTGGTTAAATCATTGAAAGATGTGAAAAAAATCGATTTCACTCATTGTGGTATCTGACAGATAAAATTTAATTGATATAGACACAGAGTAATTTGACCAACTTGCACGTAATCCTATGCTTATACTGTTTAAGTCTTAACTGTTTGTTTTGCTGAAAAAATTGTCATAAGTGAAACATAAACTGCAAAAAAAACATAATTCAACTGTATTTTTCTTGAAATACTTGTAAATTAATAGAAGCCAATGTTTCATTTTTTCTATTTGAATAAGAGAAACTCAACAGAAGAATTTTATAAGGTAGTCACATGCCAGTTTTAATTTTCAAGGTGTGATTTAATGTCCCAGAAAAATATCTGAGAGATTTATTACACTCGTTTCCTGTCTCAGGTTTTTTTTTTGCTTTATTTGTTTGTAATGTGCCTACATGTTACAATGAATGACGATATAACATACTAGGCTGCCCTTATGTATTGAAAAGTGCAGCTAATTCAAGTGTTGATAGCAAGTTTTTTTTCCCAGAACTCCATCACTCTACTCCTATGTACAAATCCATCCATATTTTTCCCATTTATTGTGAGAAGATTGCCTAAAATCAGGGAAAACTGCCCTTTCAACATGATGGCAATTACAAAGTTCCGCTACCTGGATGGGGGTTGACTGCAGAGACCCACTTAGGTGACTTTGTGGGTGGTCCTTAGGTGAAATTAACAAGAAACTGTCCTGTCTGGTCACCCTGTAGGTCACATTATTGGGTAGGTCACATTATTGGGTAGGTCACTATTGATTGTTTTGCTCAAAGAGATCTCACACGTCAACATGTCCCATACAACCAAGTGATAAGATCCCACTGTCAAGTGCTCATATGAGAAATCATAAGTTTTTAAAGCAAATTCAAGCATGAAATCATGTTATGGTAGCTCACTGGTATTTTAAGGAATTACTGAAAACCAAACATAAAAATTTTTGTGTGATTCCATCGTGACATTTCTGTTTTGATATGAGAGAGGCAGGCATTGTTAATGACCACTTTACCATAATGGTATTGATCTCATGAAAGTACATAGACCAACAGAGGCCTATTTTGGTATTCTGATTTTGTGATCAGGAATTTGGAAACTTTTTTTTTGGCGGTCATCAGAAAAACACCTACATGTAATCCAGTCTTCAAAGTTTTTATGATTCTGCCAGGGAAATAATGTGAAAATGTTGCAATGAAACTTGATATGGGCTTCACTCACCAATTTCACGGCACACGCCCTGCATCATGGCGTGACGTATCAGTGAATCTTGCACTGCCCATTATCGGACTAATATAGCCTCTGGCTTGCCCAGGAACCTGTGTAGAACATGTGTGAAGTAATGGTATGGCAATATTGTCATGGCAGTATTGTTGAAGAGTGAGGTTGTCCTTTGCAACAATGAGAAAGCACCAGGAATTTTGCATCAAAGTCAACAGTGTGTTGTTTCCAATGAAAAGCCTGGTTTACATATGTAAAACAAACATTGACAAGAAACCAGTCAACACCGTTGAATATTGTTTAAAGTCTGCACGTCAGTAATTTGAGATGTAAACGGTGTGGTTTCTATGTTTAGCCAGTATGACTTGAAGCAATGCTAAGTGTTTTCCGTGTGCCCAATCGAGAAACAATTTCATAATCGTTAGCAGCGTTGTTGTCACCGAATTTACAATTTCAGAGAATTAAATGTTACAATTATTGCGGTACAACTGTCACGGTTGTAGTGTTATCACGAAATGTTAACAGAGTTTCTGCTATTAAAAGTCAACGTCTATCATGTCATTATGTCAAATTATTACAAATTTTACCTCAGGGATGTTTCTTTGAAGGCCTGCATCATAGGGAAAGAAATCCATTCTGTAAATGGCACACATGTATGTCTGTAGCTTTATTCTAGAAGACATTAATATCAACAGGCTACCAGGAAATTAACCTGGTGAGGTTTAATACAGGTACCGTATGCTCATTCAACAGGCTCCACAAGTCAACGTAAAACATTTTTTTTAACTGAACTACATTATCGATTGTAATGATAGGGCCACATGTCTTCTATAGGAAAATGTATGATGGTTTGATTCTGTTTAAAAATAACTGTTGATCAGTATGGATGCTAGTGCTCTGAGATTTTCAGTGTTGTTACACATTGGTGTAGTGAAAACCTTGGTACGCCTTTGCCACAGATTGGGGGGTTGGGTGGGTGAGGGTAGAGTCAAAGTGCATTTGCTAAGAAGTAGAACGATAAAGAATTCCTTGTACTGTATCAGGATAAATATAAACATACGAAAGTGAAGAGAGAAAAAAATATCGATGTGTGTTATACTTTCACAATCATATACAAATCAAACTGTAGTCTTTAGTCTTATTCAAGTTATTGTAGTGTCATGTCATAAGTTTCCTTCTTTGATACCTTTTCCTGTATTGCAACTTTCCTCACAGAAAAACAAATGTTTTTACTCAAATTTGATGCTGAAAAGCTTATTTGTAATAGTATCAGCAGCGTTTCAGCCAGGATGGCATCAAGGGGGAAGATTTCCCCCCTTTACCAGAAAATTTAGGGGGGGATTTCACCAGTTCATGTGTTCTGCGTGTATCTCTAAGGTGTGACTGGCACCATTTCATCGGGGGCTGGTCCCATTGATAAACTACTAGGGGGTACCAACATGTGAACAAAGGGGGAATCCCCCATTCAGTAATTCTACAAAGATTTTTGAATATGATTTTGGAACCTTAGTGCTATTTCTGGTATTTTGTAATATACTTGCATTGGTAAACCCAGAGGAACCCCAGTAACATGACTGGGGAACCCTGATAAAATTTACCAGGGTGGGTAAAAGCCTCACCAAAAATTCTACCGGGATATCACCATGCAATTAACCGCATATTGATTGTATTACCATGTTTGATTGGGATTGGAAGTTTCCCTCACATTGTCTTCATGTCATTACACGGACACAATGATATAATTTTTGTTGGTTGGCTGTTTAAGTAACTTTGAGATGCAATAAATTTAGTCTTTTTATAACAAAGATTAATGTTACAGGTATAATGATTTTGTTTACAAGGAAATTGGTTGGAATTGTCCATTGATTTGACATTCTCATTAAGGACTATTGCAGTAATATATACTGCAGTAGACTTCTAATTTTAAGACAATCCAGCTAGCTAACACTGTGCATTTCTGTCAAAAATGAAATTCAAATCATACATGTATGCTTCAAAAAAGCATTTTGTGTTTTATTTGTGTAAAGAACGGCTCCTTTAATGAAATTCTTTGTTTGCTATCCTCTCAAAGGTTCTCTCCCACCAGGTGTAAAAAAGAGAAATAAAATGCAATTTGCCAATTTTCCAAAGTATATTTTAGGCTTCATAAAGAAAATGAATCATTTTGATCTGTAGTTCATGTTAAACACTGTCTGTTTTTCATAATTTTGTGTGAAAACCTACCCACCTACAGATGGCGAACAAAGAATCTTGTTAAAGGCGCCTAAATGTAAAGTAAAGGAGGCAGCGCAAGCAGTGTTTGTCTGAAGTGAAAATCTGTGATGGAGCTCTCTATTCACAAATATGTTGAAAGGATAACAATTGGTTCATCACTTTCACAGCAGACAACCTTTGTCATCGTTACTCATCTGTATATCTGTTACTTGTTACTGCAGTATGGTCACAAGTTTAGCATTTATCAAATTTCCAAGCAAGGCTCATGAAACCATTTACATCCATTGAATGCTGCATTTATCGGACAACTCTGATGCATGGAGTCGAGTAGCAGCTCAACAAAAGCGACGGAGGTCGAGGAGATATGGTCTTCTTTTCTTTTATGACATGTTGAATTTGAAATCCCTAGCCAATATGAAGTGGATCACATCACAAGCCCGCTATCCAGTCTCAAGATGGTTATGCCCTTGGGACGACATCCATCAGATTTCCCCCAACTGTCTCTGACAATGTGAGAATTCACAGATTATGTGCATCAGTCAGTCATCATGAAAATGAATAATACAATAAAGAAAGGGCGATGTAATCATGGAATATGTGACAGCATATGGAAGTGTAAACCTATGTACCGACCCGGCGCTTTTTGAAATATTGATGTCGGGGCAGATATGTGATGATGATGTTGTATTGTTGATGCTGTGTAGAGTCAGTGTCTTAAGGGGGTAATACTAGCCCTGTGCCCACTGCTGACATGCAGGCTTAAGTGTAAATCTGTGTTCCAGTGTCACCAAATATAATTGAAAACCATTTGATTGGAAATGTCAGGCCTTGTTGAATATCGTTGTGATGCTTTATAGTCTCCCCATGTGACTTCATTGAGTTTAAAAAATAATTTATGAAAATTTTTTGAGAGGTGTGATCACTGTGTAAAGTTTCTGCTATGAGATACTTCAATAAAACTGTCTAAAAGACACATGTCTGCACACGTAACTTTTGCTCATCCAAGGGTTACAATATGATTCATACCATTCTTCAGACGAAAACAATTCATGAGAGGTTTTTTCTCAGATTTACACGTAAGAAAATGCCAAGTCGATGAACATTTAAACAGCATTGTTCAAATCTAACTTTATCTGAAAGATAGTAAGGTATTTATCTGCATGTCATTATCATATACTGCATAAGAATACCCAACTATCACATTTTCTTTTTCAGGAAGTTCAAGGGAAATTTTACTAAGCACAAGTTTCTCAAATAAATCATTATTCTAAAGATAGGATTACCTGTTTGATAAGTTATTGACCAAGTCTCAAGGCCAAGTTAAACTTGTATTTTCCAGATTTTTCCGTAAAATGAGAATACAAGTTCTTGTATTTTTCGGATTTGTCTTTATACATCAATGTTTGTCAACATGATTGGCATAAAAATACCTTTAGACTTCATAATTAAAGCCCCACTAGCTGTAATTCTTGAAATTTGTTGACCTCAAAATATCCTCCTATTCTCTCCTGGTTTTCTCTTAAGTCCAACATCTGAAGGGATATGGGCATTTACTGCGCTAGGAAACCATTCCTTTGTGAAACATTTGACAAGTAAATTCAAATTTTAACAGTCATTTCGATTTCCTGCCATTTTCAAAAATTGGTAATATTACAAAGGAAATAGAACATGCAATGTCACAGTTGAAAACATTCACCCCTGTGCATTACATTGGACTACTCTGTGCAGTTTATACGAAGATTTCAGTGCAGATATGCACAGTATCCATGGTTTTTGCTTTTTTGTATGGGGCTGTGATTCTAATGTTTGGGCAAATATTTAATGGCAGAGTAATCTTTATCTTATTCAAAGTTGCACTTACAGTCCCAGCTGGTAGTAAGTGTATACACACCTAAATTAGTACATTCTCACAAACCTATTTTAGTTTGAAAGTAAAATCATAAAAATAATGCTAAAAATACAGCTAGTGGGGCTTTAAAAAAAGGATTCTGATGCAATTGACAATGCTGTAAATAATTTGATACTGCCGTTTAGCTACCTTATAAACATATGCTTTCGCGTAATAAAAGTTTAGAAATTACAAAGTCTAAGCAAAACAATGTGCCATAAGATGTCATATTAGAGTTATCACAGAACATGAAGTGTCCTGAAAAATTATATTTGCAAGACACAGCTTTTATGAGACACTAACTAACACTTCGCAAAAATCAGTGTAAAAATAACAAATTAGACAAACTTGCCTGTAAATTTTTTTTGACCAAATATTTGAGGTATTGTTTACATGTAGGCAACATGCAAACTTTGTGCCACATGTACAGAACGTTTGCTATAATGCTCAGACCACTCAAGTCAACAGCTTTTGTCCATCCTGGATTTATTGTAACTGATTTCAAAAGGCAATAAAACCAAAATGTCATGTTTTTTGACATATTAGAGGACTCAAACGGAATTTGTTCATTTCTCAGTGAAGCCTGTGTGTCGGAGACTGGATAGGGTAAACATACTCGGCGTCAGGTTAGGGTCACAATTTCCAGTTGCCCCGGCAACAGGTAAGAGCTGTCTAGACAGATATACATGCATCCTGTCTCCATCACTGAATCAAATTGGCCATAGCTGTCATCGTGGCAGGGTTTATTTTAGAACTGATTCATAGCCTGGTAAAAAAAAATCCTGAACTCTCGATGCTACGCCATCTGATTTGTAAGTCAAGATATCCCTCATAATAAGCTGTGATGCAAGAGACGTTCTAGCCGCGGGCCACAACAAACGATACAACCCTATGCAATGGAGTTACATGTTTTATATTTTAATGAGGGTTTTGATAGCCTTCTTTTTATCATGGTTTAGATGAGAAAATTTGATAGGAGAAGAATCTGTTTATGGCCGTGTAGCTTTATGTTTCCCTCAGGTAGATCTGCCATCATAGAGGATGATGACCTAGCCCTGACACTGGGAGATTTTACATGTGAGTGATGGCAGTATCACCGTCACCACCTATTCACCACCTCAGTATGGTATATTCCATTTGTTTCTGATAGGGTGGATCAGACCATATACAGGAAATGAGGGCTAAAAGGTGGAAACATGTTATATTATACATTGTGAGTAACATGTGTAATGATGTGATTTTATGGATTTGGTGTCTTTCTCTGGGGAAGTGTGTCACAGTTTTTATATGTGATAATAAAATTTTACACTGAAGTCTTTGTACATGAGTATTGTAGGGTAAACTGCATACTTCCGTACATTTTGCATTTGTATGTGCTGTACATATTAATAACTCCATGTATTTTGAAAAATGTTTTCTCTTTTCACAGTGTATGGAGGGACCGTGCTCTTGCTTTGTATACCACAGTTCAAGTGTAGGGACTTGAATGAAAAAGAGTTACGTCATATAAGAAATACGGGGTGTGCAAGTACATGTGTGTATAGGCAATGGCAACCAGATACTTCAGACTGCCACCTTACCTTGGCCTTCAGTGCCAAAAACTTTACACAGAATAATTATGTGTATCTCAAATTTTATAAATTCCCCCTCCCCCTCCCCCGCCCCCCCCCCCCCACAAATATTAATTAATATTGCATGTTGCCTTAGCCATAGACAGTTGTTTCTACTGTTTATACATTAGCCTTTTTACTATGAACTCAGAAATTTTGACTCGGAACACTGTCAGCGTAAGGTATGAGAATTACATGTAGTCACTGGAAGAATTCTGTCTGAAATAATTTACAGTTAGCCTGCTTCACTGCAGTCCAGAATACTATAGTTGTCAGTATTTTGTTTGATTGTTGAGAAATTCTCATGACAAGGTGAAAATGTATTATTCGCAATATTTGTGATATCATTAATAGGCCTCTTATATCAGAAACAGGAAACATTCCTTATGAATGTGAACCATGATAGATATATGTCAAGTCATACACACAGATATAGATGACTTAAAGAAGTCTGTACATTGATTTCTTCCAATATTGTATCACCATGGGGAAACAAAAATGTACTTAGTCTTAGTCAGGTTTCAGGATTTTGTGAAGTCAAAATTTATATCACATGCAAGTGTTTGTCTGGTATGCAAATTGACTCATGTACGTGTAACCCTCGAACTGATGACAACCCTAGTTGGCATACCTCAGCCAATATGTCATCACCAGGGTTTCATTCTAATTGCCAGTGGTATGTAGTTTGAATTCATGTCATTTACGGCAATGTGTAGCCCACACTCCAGCGCATCCTACATTCAGGCAGGCCTCTGTGTTTGTGTGTGCATTTGTGTAACAGGCAATGAGGCATGAATTAAAATTATAAGCTTGACTTTAAGAGTGGGAGTTGCCATGGATTTGGGTATTTTGTATGGTTTTAGTAATTTTTGTTTCTTTTTATTTTGTTGCATTTATTTTTTGTTTTGTTATCACTTCAATTGCTTGCTTACATGAACATAATTGTTTTAGTATTTTTACTTAGGTTTTATTTATAGAATTGAAACAGATTACAGAATAAATTTTTAGTCAAATTTGCGTGTCCACCTTTAAATGCAAGTGTTTAAGTGAACCCTCCAGTAGAATGCTATAATTTTGGCTTGTAAATAGGTTTTCCAATCATTTTATAATATCCCGTGTGGTTTATCAATGGCATCTTGTGACACTACGACAAAATACGTTCACTAGTGGCTAGCCATTACACCATGTCTCCAAACTGGCCATCCATCCATATACCAAAACATGTGCTTAATAAGATACAGCATAGCGAAAATAATATATGATCGTTCTGTGAATGACTCTGCTCAAAATTTTTGTACGTAATTGTAGAGATTCTTTTTAATAGGAAAAATAGGCCTAACAATTTTATTTCAATGTTGTGATACCGTTTTATTTGTTAAGCAGTAAGTTTTACTGCAACTCAACTGTTGAAAGTTGATCCTGTGCTTATTGAGAATTCAAAACTGGGAATCAAAGAAAAGCGACTACAAATGAAAGGCCAGGATGGGCTTTGGTATCGCCGTTTTGTTTGACAAGTATTAGTTTCACAACACTTCAGTGCTTTTTTTTCTGTGCATATGGGCTGCAGTGAGTTAATATTGAGTACCTGGGACTTTAACAGAACCCCATAAAGAGACTGCGTGGCAGTTTTTATCTAACCGTCGTTACTCGTCTCTGCTAATGAGTTTTAAGGATTGCTGATGCCGCGGTGTCACAAAGGAACTGTTGTCATAGAAACATCATGCATTAGAGCAGGAGCTGTCGTAGTCGCACAGTATTTCGCAGCGCTTCATCTTAATGAACAGACACGACCCATGTGATGTTTCAAAAAGGATCAGCATAAATTCTTTGCATGGTTTCTCATAAAAAGGGAGGAAAAATAGTCTTTTCAAGACAAATTGTGTCTTGTATGGAAAGAAGCATGTTTCTAGTAGCTGTTTGCTGTGTTCGTGAAGTGTCGGTGGTGAGACTCATGAGGGGAGAAAACTGCCGTTTGCACAGTGGACACAGATTGCACATTGTGTGCATGACTATAGTGCCGTATTTGCAAAGCAAAATAATTGTAGCTAAAGGGATTTTTACTTTGAGTCGTTGAAAGTAGACTGTAGAAGAATGTCTGGATGGCCACGATTGTGCATCTGATAGGTATAGAGCAGACAGGAAAAAAGTGATGTTTCAAGTTTTTTGTTCATATACATCTGCATGTACATCTACATGTACATTAACCATTCAAAGAAAGATGCAGTTTAAATTGTATTTTGTTACAAATCTACACAGTTTATACGGCATATACTTAAGTGTGAATACCTATGATTGAAATATATCAGCGGTAAACCCCTCCCCTTTAAGGTATATGTAGATGGGGGAGGGGGTGATGCACCTCAAAGCGAAAGATTTAACCTTTCAAACTTTTCTCCATGAAACTTTCAACCATTTTCTTACCAAATCAAGACCGAAGATCAAGGCTCATGGTGCAAACTTTGGTACCGGAGAAACAAATAACCCAAGATTTACCAATGTTTGAAATTCCTGTGTTAACTCGATTGGGAAAAATAAAATTTTTAATTTTTCAAACACCAAGACAGTGAAAATTTTTCGAACTCCTAGAGGGTGAGCCCCAACAAGTAGTAGACCAGAATAGCAGAAAAATTTGAGCATCCAAATATCTATCACTGGGGTGCATTCTACTGTTCATTTGACATATATGCGTTTTAATCATCCATTGGCGCTAATGAGATACAACATTACATGTACATGGCAGCCATATCGCCATACTTGTTGTTGGAATCATCAGACGTATGTATACCAAAATTGGATAAGTCATTGATTTTCATTTATAATAGATACAGTATGCATCATATATTCACACCCCATTCAGATTTTGGGAGAAACTTCATAGCAGTTTCAGAGAAAACCACACATTATTTCAATCAAGATGAATTTGTTGTATGTCCCTGTTGTGTGCACAATATCTTGGAAACTTCGAAATTCAAATTCTAAGCAACTGTCCATAGCCAGCATAATAATACCCATACTCAGAATATCAATGGACATACATGTAGGAAAGATAAATCATCGAACAAAATGAAACTTGTTGATGATGATGGCTTGGCTAATTCATTGGAAATTCAGCACATCTTTCAACTAAATTCAGTCAAATTATTGTAGATAGTAGCTCCCCCCCATCACCCCACAAGTATTTTGATATCTTTAAAAGTTCAAATTTCCATCTCTCATTGTGCCTTCCTTTTTCCACTGTACTTGTCCCTAAGTACTGTATTTGTCTAGTCGTGTTTAGATGTATTTTGAACTTGAACACAGGGTACCATATTTTTTGTTCTTTTTGTTGGTGTGTTATTTTAACCAAAGCCAATGTAATGAAAATGTGTCAATTGACAATTAGAATCATACCTATTGGAGAGGTACACATGTGTACATATACATATGGATTCTGCGGGAAATGGTTGAGGCGTGAGTGACAAACGTAACCAGAGAAAGCCCTGTCAGATGCACATTTACCCAAATGTGTCATGTCTTGATACAGCATGAATATCATATTTCTGATTTTGGAAATGTAGTATTTTCATCACTTCATTCAATGATTGAGCATCAGCTTATTCAAATGTCATAATTTTAGAGTGTGAAACATTGGGTATGGGTATATTTGTCCATATTAGAAATGCGTACTGTGGCACTCTGGTATGTTGGAATTTCTAATAGTAGAATGACTGATTGTCATATCAACAAAAGCATTTGTTATGTATATTACAAATAATACTTATTGTTTTCCTCAAAGTGTTTTAGCCACAAACCTTTATATTACTGTGGAGAAAACATTGATGTAGATGGTCAACAGGATTTTAGTTCGTAAGTGTCAGTCTATCAACATGATCAATGGGATATTTTGATTTATTAGTAAAATGGAAAGGAATTAGTTTTCATGATGGTGATAGCCCAAAGCATGACCTTTAACCTTTATTATTTCCTTGATATTAAAGTCATTGAAAAGAGTCATGTTGTATCAAAATTTAATGGTTTGAAGGATTGAAAAATGTTACTTTATGATACATGTACTTCAATTTCATACTCTAATATGCTTGATATGATGGACCAGGGCCACAATGGCGGATACTTGTACATGGCTGATAGGATGAGCAGTACATGAGTTCAGTACGTCAAACATGGGGACTGAGTGTACATTTATGTACTAATATGACTGTTTACAGTTGACAGTCCTTCCTATTCAGACACCCTCCATCGTCAAATACTCATCTAGTATCACTATCAGTCAAGAAGTTTAGGACATTTTGCAACTTTCTAGGTGCTTTAAACTTCTACTTATACATGCATCAAAGGTAAATGCAAGTACGTGTATTAAAACAACAAATGACTTTAAAAAGATTTGTACAGTGTACCACTAAAAATAGAATGTATCACCAGTTTTGTTCAGCATGTCAGGAAACAAGGGTGGAAGTGTCCTACATCCATTGCACAGTCCATGTGATGCAATCGGGTGATTGAAGGTGAAATGTATTAGTAAATACAGAAGTATGTGGATAATAAATAATGATATGTCTTACTGATACGATGAAAAACCGTTTAAACTTGGCTTTGAGAAGAGGAGATGCATGTACAGAGATATTGCAGCTCTATACGTTAGCCGTAACTTATAATGTCATTTCCACCATTTTTGTCATATCTGGAAAATACAGTTTCCTACTATAATCTGACTGTACTCCCAAAATTACTCCAACATGCCATGTGCTCAACTCGCCAGTACAGCTTGTACGTGTGTAATACCCAATGCCATTATTTACTCCAATATTTTGGTCCATAGTAGAGTTCATTTGTCAATAATAACATTGCGTGCTGTACACAATACAGTGTTGATAAGGATAATACTTGTACTTTGTTTTTGAACATACTGTTATAGAGATGGATAAGAAAATGAATTTTAAAATGAAATCATAAAAATATCACCCAAAATTCCAGCTATTGTCTGTTTAATTACATATTCCAACCCTGTCAGTGTTATTTTGACTACAGTATGTCTACTGGGAATGTGTGTTTCATAGACTTGATTAGAAAGATGTGAGTAGTAAACAGGCAAATCTACCACTGTTTGTGGAATTCTCAGAGATTAATTACAGGTACTGGAGGTAGTAATTATTATGATAGGAGTGATATGAATATTTGAAAACAACTTCAGAATTCATTCTTGATAATGTAAATATCTTTTTCAACATTATAATTTCATTTAACCATAAGATTGTTGAAATGAAAGTTATTAATTGAGGATATGCCGGTGTCTTACCGTTTCCTTAACAAGAAAATATTTCATAGTTTGATGCACTGTGTGAAACAACACAATTCACCTAACGTCATACCAAAAGCTATTAAATGCAATTCAATACTTTAGATTTAAAATAGAGAAATTATGTTTTGTGGCTAGGAAGTTTCATAAAGTAATTTGGACTTAAACACATGTTATCTAAAATATTCTTGGCTTTTACATGTATATACGTTTGCATGCAACTGCAAAACTACCAATGGTGTTTGGACTGTATGCTTTTCTGAAGGTACACAAATTTTGTAAAATTTGATTTTAATTTTGAGGTAGATTGTGTCTCAAGGACAGATATTTGGGCTTTCAAATTTTTTTCCAAGAAAAGAAAAATTCGCAGACTTCTATGTAACTTGGAAGGTTAGGACTTTTATCATATGGCTAACATTGCAACACACATACAGCGTTTTAGAAATCGCAGTGTATTAAAATACAGAGGAAAGCTTGTGTGTGCAAAATAGGGTATCGTGACTGTGCCATTTGTAATTTTCCATCCATTTCAGATAACGATCTCCATGAGTGAAAATGTCATGCCACTTTTACTGGTTAAACATTTTATGACCATAATGTATCAGTGTGATTAGTGCATATTTCAGTAAAGAAAGGGGAATACCAAAGCAGGATGTACAACAGATATTCTGTTCATGTATCTAGCATCAACTGATGTCTTTTCAATAGGCTTGGTAAAGAAAGTAAAATACTATGTTTTGGGGTGTTCCATTAAATTAAATTTAATTGCATTCGTGGATTGTTATCATATTATCAGTGTATCAAGATTGTGATATATATATATATATATATATATATATATATATATATATATATATATATATATTATATATATATATATATACCGGTGTGTGTGTGTGTATATATATATATATATATATATATAATATATATATATATATAAATAACACAAATTTAATTTTATACTTCAAGTACAAGTAAACACTCATATATATCAAACACATTGATGTACATAAATAGACATGTACATATACCCGTACACAGATGTGAATATGGGTAGTCAGATTGTATCATTTGTAATTGGAAGACCAGTACTAATGCATGGAAAGATGTCAGTTTCAATCTCCTTGCTAAGGAAGATTGGAAGATTCGAGATTATAGTTCATTGCCTGGTATCATGGAGACTTGTGTTCGCCATTGAGGGTTAATTGTAGGAATGTGGCAATGATAGGCCTGTTAGATTTACAGAACTCCTATCACTCCTACACAAATCAGGTGTTAAATTATGTATGGTAAAAAAACCCAGCAGTTTGGGCATGAAAAAAAATATTGTGTTTCCATGAGCAAGTTCCCAGGAAATAGGGTAGGTAAGTCAGAAACTTTTTATTTTTTTTTTATTTGAGTGTGATTTATCAAAATACCGCAAAATTTGGAAACTCATAGGTGATTTTTGAAAATGCAAAGAAAAAATTTCAGTATCGTTTGGTTTTAAATAAGATAGGTTAGGTTACCGGAAACACATATTTTTTTTTTATTTGACCTTATTAAATTTCACATCAGAGTGTCAGAAATCAAATATCTTCTTCAGCATGTCAATCGTGTGGTGCAAAGTTGAGCTATTGAATGTAGAGATCTCTGTCCATAAACTGAATGGAGATAGAGAGCTTACTGTCCCCTGGTGCAATTGTCAAATGAGTCTTAGACTTGAATTTCTGTCAGCTTGCTGGTTTTTACCTTCTCGTGTCTATTTATAGACAGAGAAGGTATTAGAGTTGAAAACCAATATGCTGCTGTCAAGAACTTCCGTCTGTCAAGACTTCCGTCTGTCAAGATCCGTTGACGTCATGCCATTGTGATGGGTCATATCATAAACTGGTGGGGGTGTTCATGGCTCAGGTTAAGTTGTGGGAGAACGATTTTGAGCTATGACAAAAATCAAAAGGGACTTAGCGGCATAGCCACAGTGTTAAGCCTTTCTCCAAGGTTTCTTAGTTGACTACAATCTATTACAGACTACTGAGCTGACGTTAGGGGTACTCACTTTGTGTTTGCTCACTCTGTGAGCGCTAGTGTTTGGTACTGAGTTGCGTGGATATCCCCTCATGGCCTCACGTGATCTGGGCCTGTTGCATAATCTGCAGAGATGATCTCATATGCCTCCGAGTCTGAAAACTGTCATTGTGTAAGCCTGTCGGCATTTTCCTTGCATTTTTCTCATTTAATTTTGCAAAATATCGGCTAGTACCTCAATATTTCAAGATAACCCTTTCTTCCCAATCGTTTCCTGGAGTTTCAGAGTCATATGAACGAAAATGAGTGAAAGTTTTAGACAGGAAAATCGGACGTCGGCCATGTTCAATGTTTACAGTACAATCAGAAGTTTACGTGGAGGAATTAACCAACAAACACAGGAGTGTTTCATGATGCCCGCCCTCTAGAGGCAGACCCTCCTATATGAAGTGGAAAGCTTGACCACACAATGGAGCATTTAAACTTTTAGAAAATGACAAACTGAATAAGAAGGTATTCAGAAAATGTCAAATACTGAGGAAAATGCGCAAATATTCAAATAAACAGGTAACTGATTGGTCAGCTATAAAAAACAATGAAAATGTTTATGATCAAAAGTTTTTGAGATGCGCACATTTTAACAAATACAGAAATTATTAACATTATAAATATAAGACCAAACTATTTTTTCAGGGATGGGACAGGTTGGAAATGAGGGGTGAGAGACAAAGGCACTCCTATTGCTGCATGTGGATGCAGCCACACCATTTCATTTACAGCATACTTATTCACTGTGTTGTGTTCAAGTTCCATATTGTACTGACTGTTATACAAGGATAACATAAGCAAACAAATCAAATTAAAAAGGATCATGCTGTTGTGTGGATTTTGCTGAACATGGCTGATATTTCGCCCTATCAGGGGTTTCTTAAGTGTTGAAGTAGGGCTAGAATGGAAAGTAGGCGGCTTGCAGCTGCCATGACCACAAAGCAGTCGTCGTCGGGGGAGGGTCCCAGGAGGGGGTGTTCCCCCTCCCGACCGAAGGCCGGAAACCCTGAAAAAATGAGCTAAAATTTACTTTTTACAGCTTACAGTCACTTGAATTTCTAGTATTTTCAGGAGAATTGTCAGCAGTGTTCCAGGGCAATTTGTGTTCATATCATAAAAGCCATTTTCTGGAGATTAGGCCTAAATATGATATTCATAATTAAAAATGATAAAATGTGGTAATGTTGACGATAATTTGAACAAAGAAAACAACTCTTTAGAGCCTCTATGCTTTTAGGAGGTAAACTATAATAATTCACTATTATTAATGATATAAATTTGATATGTAGATGATATTATACAGTGTTACATCTAGACAGGGGGATAGGGGATTCCCCCTCTGTTGAAATGTTGGCACCCCAATTATTTGTCAAGGGGACCACTCCCCCCTTCCATGAAATGGTGCCAGTCACAACCTTAGAGGTACAAGTAGAACACATGAACTAGTGAAATGCCCCGAAATTTCTGGTAAGGGGAAATCCCCCTTGTTGATGCCATCCTGGATGAAACACTCATAATGTTATGCTTAAAATTAAGAACCCTGATGTTTGGTATGGAAATCTGTAGATGAAGAACTTTGATACCACTGGAGAGGTAAAAAGGATAATTTATATAACGAATAATGATAAAAAATGACAATCATTACCATATTTCGCAAATAGAATCAAAGATCCTCAAGGTTATTTGACTATATGGGTATGCAAAGTATTAAAGACCTTGATATAGGATATGAAAATTTCTACGTTCAGAAGCGCACATTTGGATTTAACCTGACGATCGCTTTTGAAGTGAATTCAGAGGTCTGATCGTATTTTAACCACTCTGGGCGACGTTCTAAGTGTTGGCGTCGATAGACCGAAGAGCAGTACATATCATACATCCAGCTGGTTATATTCCTATTGCGCCTATCGCAGTGCAACGCACATCGGCTTACTAAAATTCCAACTGTAATCGGAAAGTTTTTCGTGAGAAAAAAAATCAGGTCATTGCCTTCGAAAACAGTTTAAATCCACGTAATTATCCTTCTCTTGTTTCTTGGTCCACTTCAAACCGAGGATCGTACAGCCAAGCTTGACCTTGCGACCACTTCCGTCTTCATTTGTTCATCGACCATTTTGAGTTGAGCTAACGACGGCCGACAGGTGTAGTATGCACGTTTTCATTAGCGTATATAAAGGTCACCAAATAGGAATCAGCAATTCAGGTAGCCAATAGATCGTCAATTGCAATATCGATTTTTATTGAGGCAGTATACGCAAGACCGTGCTGCATCGTAGTACAAGGCGATCGTAGTAGTCGCTCGTCTTCTAAATTTTGTTTCACATAAAAGCCGTTGAAAAGTTTTACACAGCTAGTGAAACTTGTCCGTATCATTCAGAAGGTAAAAATATTTTAGCTATGAAAAGAGTTCAAATTTCCAAAAAAGTAGCCGGCGAAATCGTGAGAGTAACCGGTCAATTTCGCCGGCTGCCGGCTCTTAATGAAACCCCTGCCTATATATTTGGTATCCAGCAAAGGCATATTTGATGTAAAGTCAAAATTAACACTACATTGCTGACAATATATTTTACCGTTTCTGCATGAACTTTTCTTTTTTAAATTATAGTATATTAGTACTTCAAACAGATTAACAGTTATCGTGATGTCAACCCATAATTTTACATCACAAAGACTGTAATTCTGCCAATTTTTTTGTTTTTCAGTCATTTTATAAATTTTGCACTGCACAAGATGATTGAACAAATTGCAATGTTTGAATTTGTAAACTCAAAGAATAAAAATCCTTTGGTCACAAATTAAATTATTTTTTGAAAAGAAATTTACTCTTAAACACTTTTAGCATATATTCTTTACACGGTCATGTATTTCAAGGAAAATATGCCTATTAAAAACAGTAATTTCTTCACTTTCAATTTTTTTCAATACTATGACAATTATCAGCCATGAGGTTATACAAACACAAGACCAGATAGGCGTTTTTCATCATTTCCACAGGACTCTTGGAAAATCCATTAAAAACAGTTAAAAGTGACTGGAAATGATCACTTGGTATACATTTAATTTACAGATGCCAGGTTGTGTATTTCACATGCACTCAGGTCAGTAAGGAAGTGCGTCATTACTATTTTGGACTGTTAATTCTTATTTCTGAATTGTTTAACTTTTTTCCACATTGAACTATCTTTAGGCAGTTTATACAGTAGCTTAGAATTTTTTTGATTGATGTATTTAATCATCTTTTGGGTTCTTTGGGTCCATATCCCACCTCATGCCCCTACATCATCAACTATTTACCAACAACTCCATGCCAACAACCAATTACCTGACCTGGCCACACATTAGAGAAGGTACAGCGTCATTGACGGTATTTTTTTCAGATATGGTGCATTTTACTTCTAAATGGGAATTCAAAGCTTTGATTGAAACACCTTTTCTCCTGTAATAGAAGACACTGATGAGGATGAAACCATAAAACCTGATCCATTTCATTGAGATGATGTCTTCTATAATGCGATGGTGATGGTGTTTCAACCCTTTGAGTGCTGTAATTTTTCCCACCAAAATGTTAGTGCAACATTTAACAAATTTTTATGATTTTTTTGAACTATTTTATAATTTTTGGTCAAAATGGACATAATTTTTCATTGGTTACAGTTTTTAGTCCCACAGGACACCGTCGGGGGGACTTATAGGTTTGGTCGTGTCCGTGCGTGTGTGCGTGCGTGCGTGCGTGCGTGCGTGCGTCCGTCCGTCCGTTCACGCAGATATCTCAGAGATGCCCGAAGCGATTTCATTCAAATTGGTACAAGGATTACTTCATATGTCATACAGATGCACGTCGATTTGTTTTGTGATACGATCCAATATGGCTGCCAGGCGGCCATTTTATTACGATTTTTTCATGTACAGAGCCATAATTCAGGCATGTTTCAACTGATTTTATTCAAAGTTGGTACAAGGACATTGACCAATGTCATAGATATGCACGTCAATTCTTTTTGTGATACGATCCAATATGGCCGCCGTGCGGCCATTTTGTTACGATTTTTTCATGTACAGAGCCATAACTCAGGCATATCTCAACCGATTATATTCAAACTTGGTACAAGGACATTGACCTATGTCATACATATGCACATCAATTTGTTTTGTGATACGATCCAATATGGCCGCCAGGCGGCCATTTTATTACGATTTTTTCATGTACAGAGCCATAACTCAGGCATGTTTTTACAGATTTTATTCAAAGTTGGTACAAGGACATTGACCAATGTCATAGCTATGCACATCAATTTTTTTTGTGATACGATCCAATATGGCCGCCGTGCGGCCATTTTGTTACGATTTTTTCATGTACAGAGCCATAACTCAGGCATATCTCAACCAATTTTATTCAAAGTTGGTACAAGGACATCGACCTATGTCATACACATGCACATTGACTTGTTTTGTGATACGATCCAATATGGCCGCCGTGTGGCCATTTTATTACGTTTTTTCATGTCCAGAACTATAACTCAGACATGTATCAAGCAAATTTATTCAAAGTTGGTACAAGGAGATTGACCAATGTCATACATATGCATGTTAATTTGTTTTGTGATACGATCCAATATGGCTGCTGTGCGGCCATTTTGTTATGATTTTTTCATGTACAAAGCCATAACTCAGGCATATTTCAACCAATTTTAATCAAAGTTGGTACAAGGACATTGACCTACCGTATGTCATACATATGCACATTGATTTGTTTTGTGATTCGATCCAATATGGCCACCATGTGGCCATTTTATTACGATTTTTTCATGTCCTGAACTACAACTCAGACATGTATCAAGCGAATTTATTCAAAGTATTTTTATCACAGACCTAATGAAGAGGACTCTATCCTCTCTGAGGACCTGTAATCAAAGCACCCATTAACAAGTGGGGACTGTGTCATCAACGATGACTTGTTGATCAAAATTCTGAAATAAAATCTGAAAAGAATTGTTTAGATCTAAAAAAAAATTGTCTGGGGGATATTTTGTGAAGGTGACAAAAATTGACTTTGGCACTCAAAGGGTTGTCACTACAGCAGAGGATGTTTTGTATTAAGGTAGAATGTGCCTCGGGGACAGATATTCCGACTCTCAAACTTTCACAATTCTTTTCTGATACACCATTTGTGGGGGTCCATTTTAAAGCTTTTAGTGTAAGAAAACTTCACCAGCTTCATTTTAAGAAAAGCAAAAATTTTATTCTTCTCTATAGAGTTAACGAAGGGATGGCGACCATTTTGAAGTTTCAATATCAGTAAATCTTGAGTTATTTGTTCCTCTGATACCAAAATTTGCACAGTGACCCCCAATTTTTGATTTTGAAAGATAATGGTTGGAAGATTCCTTAAGGAAAGTTTGGGCAAAAGTTTAAGTTTTTCACTTTCGAGGCGCATACTACCTTCAAAGAAAGCATACATACTTTGATGCGTACATGTATAGTATTCTACCCGGGTATGATAGGGTAGACTCAACTATACAAGCATGTACACCATAGTCGTACTCATATATGGCAGTGGAACAGTATATAAAACTACATTTGGTTGGGAGAATAATTGACTTAAAAGAAAAACATACAAATGCCCAGCAGGCTGCAGCTTCATAACCTTCATCCCTCATGTCAAATCACCTCACCATTAATATTATTGAGTTCTGTTATACAATTTTGTATTGGTTTTGATTGCCAATTATGTAGATTTCAAATATTAGTCTTTCTTTCATTACTGGATCAAGAAAAGTGGAGAAATTGGAATCACATTATTTCAACGTCTCTGAATGTAATTATAATTTATGTGTGTACATATACAGTATATACTGTAGACATGATTTTTGAAGTGTATATATATATATATATATATATATATATATATATATATATATATATATATATATATATATATATATATATATATATATATATATATATATATATATATATATAACAAAATATATTTTATATATATGAATTCATTTATTATGACAATGAAGAAATATGTTTGTGAAAATATATTTTGAATTTTTTATTTATTACATGTATATATTATATATATATAATTCAAAGTATATTTATATATATGAATTCATTATATGACAATGAAGAAATATATATGTTTGTAAATATATATATATATATATATTTATATACATATATACATACATACGTATATATATATATAATATATACATATATATATATATATATATATATATATATATATATATATATATATATATATATATATATATATATATATATATATATATATATATATATATATATATATATATATATATATATATATATATATATATAGGATAAAGCCCGAGTACGAGGGCTCTTCTGGTATATAAAGTCCAACCCAACGATAAAATGTCGAGGCCGCAGGCTGAGACATTTTATCGTAGGGTTGGACTTTATATACCAGAAGAGCCCTCGTACTCGGGCTTTATCCGACTTAAAAACTATCGCCCCTAACTGATATATTTTCGTTTTCAATGTGTTTACGTCAACCGTCCCCTTTGTCAATGTAACATGTTTAGGATATGAATTAAAACTTTTATTTGTGAAATAGCCTTCCAATGTAATGGAACATCCTATAAATGCCCTAGGGCACATTATATAAATGCCCTAGGGCACAGCAGATTTTGTGTTGCAGCTGGTTTCCGCTGTGTTACCAAATTTGAATATTTAAACGTACCAGATGTCTACAGAATATGACATGTTCACTTTTGATTGGACAGTACTTTACTACGGCGCTGTCATTCGTTTCTGGAATTTGGTGACCAAGGCTTTACGAGTAAATAAAACACCCTGAATTGAGCACTCTGATTGGTCAATCAACAGTATATATATATATATATATATATATATATATATATATATATATATATATATATATATATATATATATATATATATATATATATATATAATATATATATATATATATATATATATATATATGATGTATTTATTGATTTATGTACACACATATACACATAAATATATATTAATACTGTACATACATATAAACATACTCTAGTATGCTCACAGAAACAAACACACACACTCACACACTCAGTTCTTTGAAGCACAGTATGATAGACACTAGATAGGCAGTCATGAAGTATCGTCAGACATTGAATTACCAGTCTTTGTCAACTAATGACAGAACTTTCAGCAGCAGGAAAGAAAAAAATTGCTGTAAGGACGTTGACAGCTTTGATCAAAGGGTTTGGGTTGACATTGGTGATTTGATTGGTTTTGTTGAATTGTAAATCTAGCCTGGTTTCAGTTTGTGTGAGGTGACTGTCAGGGCATTTTCATGTACACGAAGATACATTTTGTGTAGGCTGTGGATAATGTCATAGGCGATAGATTCAGTCTGAATATTAGTACAAGACTTCTACAGTAACACCCTCTGGTTCGATGACCGTACAAACTGTTCAGAGTTTGGTGGGTGTTTGCCATTTGCACTGAACCGGAAGATAATTGCAATAATCTGATTTCAAAATGAGAAAAGATATCAGGCTTCTTCACACGAGCATTTTGACGGGTGGGCCACCCCTATCTTTTTTGGAGCAGTCTATTCATATGTTAATTACTATTCAAAAGGAAGCATTTTGACAAAGAAAATAAAGGTGCAAATTATGCATTATGATGTAAATTTACCACCTCTGCTTTCTCAAAGCTGAGGCGAACATTATCAAAACAAGAAAAATCCATGTCACCACCAGATGGTACATTCCTATTGTGTTCAGCAGGGAAGGTTGGACCTTTGTACAGAAAATAGGGGGGAAGGAGTGAAAATGAGAGGTATACTTTTTGTATGCAGCTTTTTGGGCTAATTATACGGAAAATGGAGGATTTGGGAAAAGTAAAACTACTGTCATGTTACAATTGATTTTGTGTAACATTCTTCAATAGCTTCAGGCACTGAGGTAATTGAAGAAAACAAAAAGGCTTGATTTTGAAACTTGAAGATTCTAGGCTGTAAGTTGTAAACGTATCAGTATTCTCTAATCTTGATACTAGAAGGTTAGAAGGTGTACATTTACAGTGTATCTGATAGAGTGCATTTCATATATACAAATGCAAAACGCTTGAATTGGTCAAATTCAGAGTGTATATGCACCGGTATACATTTTTTGCCCCAGAATTGCACAAGAAGGTTTGCAATTTCTTGCTATAATATACAGACTGAAAATAACACTTTATTCAGAAAATTTTGGTAAGGTTTTTTTCCCAAGCAGAAAGAGTATCAATGCAGATTATCTATATGTCTAACAATTCATTGTAGCTCCGTTGCTTGTGAAACAAAAATAAATGTGTTAGAAAAATAGACATAGAAATATTTTTCTGTTTTTCTTGAAGTAAACATTACTGTTACTAGTGCATTCAAAGATCTAGAGTTACATGCAGTCTCTCTACAAATGTGGAAGGACCATGATGTATCAGCCGCTTAAAATTTGCGAACAAATTACCTTCTTTGAGTTGATACGCAAGAGAGTATTACAGGGTATATCCCTATTGTGAAAGTGGAACTCACGACAACAGCGTTTAGTGCTCGAGTGAAAAAAATGAATTAAAGATAAGGGTTGTAAAAGTGTTATTAACTTTGGAATAAAAGAGAAAGAAATGAAACTTTCAGGAAGAAAGGACCTTGATTCCATGATTCCAGTAAGTTAATTTAGCATAAAAGAGGTATCACTCTGATGAGATTTTAAAAAGCCGTCAAATTGTTTTAGCGGATCGACATGCAACAGAACACAAAGACTAGTAAGTGTGAATTTGATAGGTTACACACAATAGAACAATAGAATTGACACAGTTCAAAAGTTTGACCCCTTTTGGTGTGATTTTCTTCCAGTGTAGAGAGAACGTTCTCACGAAATGAGAACAAAAGAAACACGGAAAGAAGGACTAAGAATATGAGAAGCCAGAAAATTTGGTTCACTCAGACTATAGAGTTTATGTAATGTAGCACTAAAACTTACAGTTTGAACTTCAGTTGTCGCTTTGGTATAAATTAAAGCCAGAGATAATGAATTAGATTCCACAGATTTTGTTTGTACCATAAGATGAAGGTATTGAGTAAATTTTTCTAGTTCTTGCAAACAAATAGACTTTACCATGAATTTTCTCACATTCAGTGCTACGCCACTTTTGATATATATGTCAAGGGATAGTGATGAATTGCAAATGTTGCTTTCTGCAAATAATTTATATATATTCTGTTGCATGCAATGAAACAAGAACGGTTGCTGATTAAGGAGCAAAAAATGGCAATGTGGAACTTGATCTCAATAGTGTTGAACAAAAAATTGAAATCTGCAAAAGAACAAGCTGAAATTTAGAGAAATAATCTTTAAATACTCTTAGACTTTAGTTGAGAATTGATGTTCAGAAGAAAATGTGGGTGTGAACACCAAAGACATTGTACAATCAGATTTGTGGCATGCGCGTAAGCAACAGACAGGCTGCAAAAATGTTTTGAACTACATGAACATGATGAAATTACGCATGTAATATCATGGATTGATTGGCCGTAGAGATGTGGTTACGTTTGATGAAAGCAGACAAGAAAACTGATTGATTGTGTCAACTTCAAGAAAGTTGTGACTCTGTATGTGTGTGTGTGTGTCTGTCTGTCTGTCTGTCTGTCTGCACCCTTTGCACAAGTGTGCTTGTGTGTGTGTGTGTGTCTGTCGGTGGTATGCTTGTTGTTATGAAACTTAGATACATATAATTTGTCTGCATACAAGTACATGTTCATTATGTTTTCAATGCCATGGTGCATTGTAACATTTCAAACACAAATATAGTAATTTGTTTAATAATAGAGGGTCAAAGGCACTCTCGTTAGGCATTATCTTGGTTTCGTCATCGTCAGAAAAGACTCTTGTTTTTCCAGACCTTCAAAGATGGCTAAAGGATGATTGATCAACCACACTTCACAGTAGCTCAAAATATTGATGATATTTAAATTTGCATCATTCGTTTTATCAAACATGTTCATTCTCTTCAGATTTTACCTCCAAGATATGCAAAGAATTCTTGGTTAACATCTTGTGCAAATAAATAAATAAATTCATAATAACATGAACCATTAATATCATGAATTTGAATGTTGAGTAGCCATCATACTTCATGGTGTTTGTGAGTTAGATCTCACAATGCACACACATATAGAAAAGAAAGAATAACCAGCTTTGTAAGTAATTAATTATCGGGCCATGAAATAAAGTAATTAGGAGACACATCCAATAGATTGCTCTCTGGGGAGTTTTATCAATAGTTGAACTCACATGGAGACAAGTAGCATTCTCAACTTGTTGCATTCTTTTGACATACAACCATTTAACTATACTCATTCAGTATCAGATTATATGAATGTAGAATCCAATTTTGTATAAATGAAATTTCCCAGCAGCTAGTGAATCCTCACAGCTAATACTGCTCTTTAATTAAGGCTCTGAAAATATAGTTTTTGTGTTATCTTTAAATTTGAATAAACAATGAAGTCCTAAAATAACTCAATTTAGAGTTTTCAAAGTTTCCGAATAATGTATGGTGTATCACAGCCAATTACAAAGTTAATTTGATGACAAGATCACACAGTTACGTTTGGTACTTTGCTTCTAACTGTAATTTATCAGTTCAAATATTGGCTTGCTGACTTTAAAGTCTTGAAGACTAAATTGGCAAGATTTTGTATGTTGTATATTTATAGGGGATATCGGGGTAAATGTCTTAACCCTTTCAAGCCTAAACCCTTATATACATGCATAGGGGTTTCTCTGTAAAGTTACCAGAGAGTCGGGCCTGAAAGGTTAATGCTCAAGCAGTAAGGTTTAGATAATTTCCCATAGTTTATGATATCCAAGACATGAATTGATAATGAAAAAGTTACCTTTACTAGTGATGCTACTGGTCGTCCTCAAACAAAAAGGCTTTGTTCTCTGCATTTGATGCTGTATTTTCTACAAATTCACCGTTCAGAGGATTGAATATGGTACTGTGAGAACTACTAGCAGCATGATCATTTCATTAACCCTCTGAGTACCAAAGTCATTTTTTTCATCTAAAAATATAATGCAGATAATTTTTTTTTCAGATTAAGACTTTTTTTCTGATTTTTCCAACTATTTTGATCAAAAACTGTAGGCAATGCTCCAAAAATATTCTAATAATTACGAAAAAATTCATAAAAATTGGCAAAATGTTGCACTAGAATTTTGGTAGGAAAAATCATAGCACTCAAAGGGTTAGAAAAGTTCAAATCCTGATGATGAAAATGAAACATGGAATAACATGAAGTCATGCGTAATATGTAAATTGCATATGAAAGATAGTATTTTTTTGAGTATTTTTATTCCAGGATTGTAAATCTCAAGGGAAACAATATCCTGTGATAAAAAACATGAATTACTGAAATGAGTTCAAAAGGTTGATCTCTCCGCATAGCAAGTTTTTATACAGTTAAAAACATTAAGCTTCATATTTCTTCAGGATTCGCTGAAAGTGTACGTAAAAATCCCAATCTTGGCTTATCTTTATGATATGAAATTCCGGTTCTCAATCACCAATGCTTTGAACTCTGTTTTATGATAAGTGATGACCTTGTTGAGATTCTCAATGAACGGTTTACGATATTTGTTCATGTTCAACCTTCGTGATATTTTTGTTCCTTTCTTTAAATAATTTAGTAGATATGAGCAAAGAATTATGTTTTAGACAAAGTGACTATATCACTTCAGTTAATGAGTCTGGTATCTATGACTGACTGACCAAACATAACAGTGTATTCCTACTCGGAGATCTAGGTATGATCAACGGAACAGTGCGGCAAGCAGGTGCTCTTGCAGGTGTGTTTCACGGACATAAAGGAAACGAAAATATCAATAGTGGGGTTAATGCATTATGATGAAGGAAATCTTAGACTGATACGCAGAGCAAAGAAAAGCTCTGAATGTGAAGACGAAGGCAATATCCGCTTCAAGGAATGAGGCTATTTGCTCTGAAAAAATTGATGTATCAGTTCCAGTAATTTAGAAATATAACATGATATGGACATACTGTATTTAGACTTCGTGAAATACTCTGGGGAAGGTGAGCGACATTTTTGATGGAGGGTCTTGGGGTCTTTTTTAAAGTTGTCAATTTATAACGGGAGCACATTGTCTGTTTGCATGAACTCTGGTTTAAGCAGATCTGTAAGTCCCTGAGGAAAGAGAAAAAGGCAAAATTCAATCATCGGCTTAGACACCTTAATTCCCCATATCCTGGTACAATCAAAGGCAGTTCCATTCAGTTTGCAGGGGTCGCCAAACCAAATATGAGGGACAATTGCATGTCTACCTCTGCATTAGCAGAGATTGGATTAAGAGGGATGTGTATGCACAAAGTGATGTGCAGTTTTGCTCAATAACTTTGTCTGATGGCATAGAAACAAAATATATTTTTAAATTGATTTAATTTTTCTCTAAAAATATCACAGAAAATTTTCCTGGTCGATTTTCCACCTGTACTGTACTGTGTGTCCCTTGTAAGATGCGTATACTGTACATTATGGTTATTATCACTGATGTATGGCCAGTGTGTACAATTTAGGACTTGTTTGTATTCAAGCCTTGCTCTGCACTCCCCCTCAAGATAATGGATTCAACCAGAGAGTGTGTCTTCATGAAAGTAAAATGAAACCTGTCTCCTTATATCTCTCAGACAGCTTTTACCAGAAACAGAAAACACTCAGACTTTGAAGAATTCATTTCCTGGTTCAGGTCTTCCCATTGTCTATCTTTTGAGTAGCTAGAAACGGCAAACATTTTTTTTGAGTCAGATAAAAACGGTAAAAAAAATCTTTATTACCTCAGCAGTACATATCACAAGATTCCCATCACTATGGTAACTGCTCATCTTGAATGATCACTATCACTATCATTGAAAAGAGATGTTTTTTCCTCGGAGGATATCTTGAAGAAGACATCCTACTGTGATATCGGCAGTCTCATGCATTTACAAAGAATATGTGTTTGTAGAAAAACTAATATTGAATAAAGATGGTCTCTTTGGTGACTTTTTTGGAGGAAGAGTTTTGGATTGATTTCTTGCTTGTCACAACTTGGTGTAAGCATCTGGCTGGGTAGTACAGCTTTTGTTAGATAATATTGTAAGAGTGTGTATTGAATAATTTCACTGTGGCTGTGTTGAATGTGGCATAGTCAGGTGATGGAAAAAGTGCAAATTATGATACCGTCTGTATCAGTGAAATCTCAAAGCATATACTGTTACAGCACTCAAAAAATCTCCGTACATTCTCACTTAAACTTTGCAAATTGCGCATGCATATGCACAGACTCACACCTTCACATATCACAAGTGTGTGTACACTACACGCTTGAAATTTAGTTTCCAATCACAGTACTCTGTGAAATACTGCAGTATTACATGCATAATCCTTTGATTTGAGTATCTAATATTGCCATTTGCTGTTAAGAGAAATTGCATTGAACAAAAATCTAATAATTGATAGTACTGGTAATAATAATTTATACAAAAGTGAATGCGTATCCATTCAATAGTGTCACTTATAAAGTAAGTACCTGTGCATGACAAAAAGTTTGCAGAAAAGTTGTTGATATCAGCGGAATGAAACAGGAAATTTTCTGCCACACAATGTGATATATCTTTGAATTATCACTTACCTTTCAACAGTGAATCGTGCACAGTTGTAGTTTAAACATTATTGGAAATATTGCAGAGCCATATGCCATTGGTTAATTTGATCTATCTAGTTATGTTTTCAATGTATTCCCAGATGTATTTTTCTTGGAAAGATTTACAACATTTAGTGCCTGTAAAATTAATATCCAATGCATCTCAGCATTTTCATAGTTTAGCTAATCATATCCTCTTCTATGGATCCATGCTTCATATGTGTAAGGAGAAAAACAACTCTACTTCTCTTGGTGCCAACCTTCGGTAGTTTTCAAACAAGTTCAAAAATATTTTTAAACAAAATAAATGTCCATATTAAAAGTACACAAATATGGAATTGCTAATGGATGTTTAGAACAGCACCGTAAACTTCTCTGTGAATTCAAAAGTTGATATTTTTCACTACATGAGTTGAGATACCGGTAATGTGGTTGTTTGATAGTAGTGCCATTTAGTTCATGTAGGTTGATGTACAGAATTTAACTTCACCATAATTTGAGTCAGCCAAGCTTTCATTCCCAGCACTTCCAAACGTTGGTGTAGGACCTTTTTTGTTTGGTTGAAATATAGTACAGACCATGTAAATGCTTGATGTGGTAGTATTTGTCACATGCATGCTGAGATAAAACAAAGGCATGGTCACAGAAACTCATTGGTTACAACACCCAATGAAACACAGTATTACAGTTCCTGTGTTGACAGACAAAGCGGCTCTTCCTTTGAACGTGAGAATTCAGACAAAACTTCACCTTGCGTTGCTTTTTACTGGCTTTCAACGTACACATTAGCACCGCCGTGAAAGCATAGCGACCTGAAGCTGTGTCAACATGTGATGGATTCTGTAAAGGGTTTGTGTCAAACCAGTCATCTCATGTTACATTCTCCAAAAAAAGGGTAAAACCCAGTGGTATTTGCATTGGCATAGCTGTACAGTGTGTGAAGATGGTGGATGGATGGCCGAATACAAATCAGATTTCAAAACACCATACAGAAAGGAAGCCTTTTGTTCATGTAGTCATTCACTGAAGTTTTCCAGAGTGTACATGTATACCTTATACAGGAGAAACTCTTCCATTGCTTGTGATTTCCACCTAAAATTAAATTGCATTGAACACTTCACAAGTTACTTGTATCTTTCAACTGCTGTGTTGATCAGATAATATTTTAATCATAAGAGTAGGATCAGAAAAGCACAGAAGTGTACATTAGTAGTTTCATTCAGAGTGGAAGTGCCGGTCACAGTTTTGACGTGATTCTGAATCACTATTAATGAAAGTACGTAAAAAAAGGATCTCGTCAAATGAGATGACCTAAGACCAGCACACCAAAGGAATCTCAATTACAAACATTCAACAGATAACACACAACACACATATATATATATATATATATATATATATATATATATATATATATATATATATAATATATATATTATATATATATATATATACAGTATATAAATATATATATATATATATATATATATATATATATATATATATATATATATATATATATATATATATATATATTTATACAAATGGTATTTATGAGTATTGTTTATATATGCAAATATTATGATTATCATATCATAATCAGTGTGTGGCATATATGATGATTGCACACTACTGTACAATGTATATTCCAACAAACAAGCGGCAAGACGTTTTGTTCAAAGACTGTTTTCATTCATTTGCAATCATGTTAGATAATTATTTTCCCATTTCACCACATGTTATCACATTCCCTAGTGCCTGGAGTACTATTTCAACATACCGTAGATTTTGAACAGCACAAGTAGAGAAATACAAGTTGCAGTGGTTGTTGATGGACATCTCATAAAGAGACTGACTGGCCTTTTCTTTAGGGATGCACCGTTCGAGTATGGAACATTGGTTTTCAAAACACTCATATGTTTTTCAAGCTAAGTCTTCATTACAACTTGCCTGATTTACATAATACTGTTCCTAAATGTTCAATGCCGAATATATGAATCTTGTGAATACATTGTCTGCTAACTCTCCTCAAATTTCAAACTCCTTCCTAAAAATTATCATTTTCCTATTAAATTTGCCATTTACATTGTGTTACAATCTGTAGACAAGATAATAGAACTGCCACAATCATATTTGACTCATTGTAATAATTCAGTGTTAGACGAAACATTAATACCGGTATATCACTAGATTTTCCTGTGCTAATCAAGGCTTGTCTTTTATCAAAGACATGATATAGTGGTAATTTGTGTAAAAATGAAGTTTAATTTGCCTTAAAACGTTAGCATGGTTGACGTACTACAACAGCCTAGGGCAGTATAATTGATTGTCCACAAGTATTGCACTCTCTCTCTCTCTCTCTCTCTCTCTCTCTCTCTCTCTCTCTCTCTCTCTCTCTCTCTCTCCCCCCCCCCCCCATAAGGGCAAGAAAATACATCTTGTATACATGTAGTCCCCATAAAATAATCTCAACTGCTGTGGAGAAAATTAGAAGAACAACACTATGAAAGTCAATGTGAATTGTGATGTTTCAGTTTCAATTATTTTAAAAAATATGACAAAATAAAATATTTTGGTTATTCTAGAAAGGTCTGTACAAAATGTCAGTGCAAACAATATCTCAAGCAAAGCCACACTTGAAACAACTAGCAGTACTGTGGCTGATGCACATGTACATGTAAGCTTATCATTCCTACACATGAATATCAAACCTTTTTCTGTGACACACAGTCGCCACCAGTTCTAGCCCACCAACACTTTACAACCATACAGTTTGGTTTCAGTATCTTATTTCTGTGATTAAAATTTGTAACTGATTAAAAGTCACTCTAATGGAGATAAAGATGAATGAAAGGGTATCTGTGTTAAAACTAGAATTCAAAATACAGCTGTTCCATTGCCCTTTGAGTATTTTTTGCCTTATTTCTAATCTCATTGAATTTATCATTTCCTTTTGTTTATTGGTACATATTAGCTTTTGGAAGATGAGAAAAATGACAGATTTTGAAGATCGGGTTTCTGAGTCTGATATTATGAAACATTTCCTATTTCTGAAATTACTACTACAACTGTATAGAATATTGTGCTCGATATGCAGGATTTTTAATTTCTAGTTTTGAAAATGCAATTCTTTGAATCATTTGGATTTCTTTTGTTTTAAAATTTATACCATTGGCGATGTTTCATGGAGATTTGACAATAACCATTATTGATGGGAAATTTATAGCAATTTTGCATAAATGAATCAGAATTAAAATGAACATTGATGACATTTGAGATACGTTGTATCATTAGGAGACTATATTTCAACCATAATGGAGAGATCATATCATATTACAAATGACTGGCCTGAAGAGTGTTATGTTAATGCTATACATTTTAAACGGCAAGGGTACAGTGCATCTTCTAAAAATTAGTCAAAAACAGGCAGAATTTTGTAACATTGCATAGAAATGATTTTCTCAGTCCTCTGTAAAACAAGAAAGCACAGTCCTAATATAACATTTGCAGCACATATACATTGATTCATGTATCGAGGGAAAATAAGGTCCGGAGGGGTTGTTGATTGTTGAAACAGATTTATGCTGAATGCAATCCCTTCATTGAGGGAGACATTCAGAACTCGATTCATTTTCCATGAATCAGAATTGCATTGTTAATGAGGTAATGAATATGTGTCATCTAGTTTGACACTAGGCATTCCCACATGGTTTTAGGAGTACATCAAAAATCTGTATTTTACAAACAAGAAAAATACTAGAAAGTTTAAAAAGTTAAATAACAGCTTGAGGAGCTTTATTGAAACGTTAATTCTGGATGACCTTTGTTGATGCTACCAAAACTACCTGTATGATGTGTCTCATTTGCTGATACTGTCAAAATTACTGGATGATGTGTCTCGTTTGCTGATACTGCCAAAACTACCCAAATATTATGTGTCTTGTTTGCTGATGTTGCCAGAACTACCTGTATGGCATTTCTCTATTGCTGATACTGCCAAAACTACTTGTATGGTGTGTGTTTCTTTTGCTGATGAGTTGTTACTTTTAATTTTTGTAAACCATTTTTACAAAGCTTTGCAATTGTATTCAATCCTCCTTTTTCATGTTCTCCAGTATCTACATCTCTATTGTGCTGGCCACTCCTGGCTTGGGTGATATTACTTTTGTGAAGGGTTGGGACGCCTGTATTTCTGAGGGTACTCAGACTTCTGTCAACCTGTTGAGCTGGGCAGCAGCTCCTCAAGAAATATTCATGATAATATACATAATAAGTAATACCATTGGATATACATGTAGGACATACACCCTTGTTGCACAAATTTATTGATTGATGTAACCCTCCTATACAGAAATGGTTGTATCTCACACAGCTGTGAATTGGTAGAGCTCTTGGCACCCCGCGTGATATCGTGCCTGTACCAGAAGTTTCAGGTGTCAAAAATACAGTATCTATTCTTACTCCTCGCTATCTATTTTTAGTGGAATACAAATATAACACATGAATTAATTGCACAATTGAGACAGGAACAGAAGCTTTTCCATAAATAATTAGAGTACATTGACCCAGTAAAAGTACATATGTTTTTGTCATTATTGTAACAAAAAACCGTTGCTGAACTGTCCATGTAAAGTACAATAGATTACCCAGAAGTCCCCTTCATTTGTACCAGTGGAAATTTGGATTCTAGTAACTTCTAGAATTACATCGTTTTAAATAGCCCAAAGCTTCTGATTAAACTATATAAAAACGTTTTCAAACACCTTGTAGAGTCAAAAATTAGTTCTTAAAGGTCATTGAAATTCAGGGGTAACTTTATGCAAGGCTGAAATGACAGACTGTTGTGATGATCATGCGTAACTTTGTGAGGAGCTGACATGTCAATATTCCTTGTTACATCTTTCAAAAAAGTTAAGTTCCTGGATGTGCAACTTGTTTCCATATCTGTGTTAAAGCTATTCTGTATATCAGTGTATGGAGTATTTCAAAAATGCTTTTTGACATGTACATGTGCAGAGTGTTTCAGTGTATTGGCCCACTATCGTCTGCAGGCCCTGACCTCCAACCTACTGTGCCATGGAATGTAGGAGGGGTGTCTGCTACTGTTCAGAGCACCAGAAACATGTATATGTGTTCAGTAACTAAAATATTACCCAACACATCAGTTCCTACAGTTGTTGAAACTTTGAAAATAACAACAGTACCAGTACAAGATATTGGCCCAATGCATCAATCAACCATTGATTTCTGCTGTCTTTGTGCAAGATTTCTCTGTACTTACGAAAATAAACCTTGCGTTATTATCCTAATTTGTTTCAGCATTCTTTGGTCTGCCTAAATTATTTCTTCTATTGCCATTCAGTGAAAGTGTAACTATTGAAATCTTGAAAAAAAAATCACATTTTGCAATTTATTAAATTCCTGGCCCTGTTTTGTTGTGGTATCAGTAACATCCAGTGCAAAAGCATATAACTTCAATGAAATGAAGACCACTTTGTGACACAATTTATGGATAAATGTGAGCTATGTGCATAGACAGATTGAGTTAGTTTGTCTGCAGATGAGAAGAAATTTCTTGTCATATGTCCTATAGAAGTAAAATATACACGTGTTTCTGGTGTGGGTCCTAAATGCCAAATACATATTGTTCTGCACACAGTGTGACTCTGTTTTCCATAATAGTTATTAAGTGAAATGGTGAGGAAAGTATGGCCAGTTGCACATACAATTATGGCAGTTTTCTGATATCTGACATAAGCTGTGCAGCATTTCAAGATACATGTTTGGTCACACTGTACAGTCAGCAGTCAATTCCTGCATGTCAATGTGCACTGTATCCATGGCTGTTGGTTTATGAGTATGCTACTTCAAGCAGATACTTACCATCTGCTATGCTGTTCAATTTTCACATTCTGAGAATCAAGGATTTGCATCAAACCATTTTCTTTAAATTTTTGTTCAATAATTTTTTTGAAAAAAAATTTCAAAACAAAATTATTGCAGTGAGATGTACAACAAAGGATATCCTTAGCTGTACATCTTACTTAAATAATTTTTTTTTCTGTTAAAAACATTATTGAAATGAGATGTACAGTAATGGATATTGTCAACATATAATTATAATCATTGAGACAGTGATTAGTATCCAACTTTGATTCCTCATGAAGTAATCAATGAAGCGTCTCAAGTCTGATTTATTTTTTTAATCATACATTACAAAATTCTTATCGTAACTCGAATGTTCAAATTGTTCTGGACCAGTGAGCACTGATCACTTTTTGACATTTTTTAAAGAATAGAAATAGGAAAATCTGTGTACCAAGAGGTATGAAAAATCTCTGAAGTAGTGAAAGAAATAATTTCAGATTGACAGTCATCGATGTCATTTGCCATTTGCCTTTTATCAGATGACATATTCCGTGCATACTTTTCAGGGTAATGTGAGAAGGCACATGTTCCAGTGATTCAAGACTTGAGGAAATTTCCAGACTCCAAGCCTTTCTAAAAGGCAAGCCAAATGCCAAACTTCAACATTAATGAAAGTATGTGTGAAGTTTAAACCTTTTCCTGCCAAGTCGGTGAAATCCGCTTGAAATTCGGTGGTAGCTAGAATCTGAGCAGCCACGGCCGTTATCCCTGCCAAGGCGGTGGAAATCGGGCTACTTTTTAGGTACCCCCTTTCCTGCCTAGTCGACGGAACTACGTGTAGCAACAAACCTTGCTCGCGCAGAAGTCAATTTTTCTTTACCAGAATTTTCCAAGAGGATTTAGATTGGAAGTTTATATACGAAATGCCTTTCAAAGTAACTATCTGTCGTACACTTCGTGATTTTCAATGGAGACTTAACAATAACATTATTTATACAAATGTATTGCTTTTTAAGATGAAGTCCCATTTAGTAAGTTCAGACCTATGTACTTTTTGTCAATTAGTCCCTGAGACAATTGTCCACTTGTTTGTGGAATGTGACATTGTGAAAAGTGTATGGAATGATATGTGCAAATTGTGGCACACAACTTTATATTGTCCAAACAATCCAACACAAAGACAGATTATTTTGGGTGAAAAAATTGGTCAGATTTACTCAATAACATAGTACTGGGGTACAAAAAGTATATTTATGACTGTAAACTTAAAAAAGAAGCACCAACGTTTCAGATATTGAGAATTAAAGTCAGACATATTCAAAGACTAGAAATTTTTTATTTCAAAAGAAAGAACACAGTGTCTATTTATAAGACAAATGGAAGGAATTTGCCGCATAGTTCCTCCTATCTCTCTGAAAATGAAACCAGCTCTGTACAATGAATGTATCCATTTTCAATATTGTCCTTGCAGTATCTGTAGTTTTTTCTTTTTTTGCCTTGGTTTAGACTTTTGTAACAGTCTTTGCCATGCTTTGTCTTTGTTATTGATAAAATAAAATAAAAAATATTATAAAAAAAAAAACAAAAAAAAAAAACCCTTGCTCGCGCTAGGGGTCGTTCGAGGACAGGTTTTGGGCGAGGAACGGCGTTTGCTCTCGAAATGGGTTCACAGAGAGTCCAACGACAGGGAAAGGTGCGGAAGCTACCCAGCCAGTCCCCCACCCCGGTGGGGGACTGGTTTTTTTTGGGGGGACGAGTAGCGTACTTGGCAGGTTAGCACGTTGACGTATTCTAGCGGAGTTTGGGGTAACTTGGCTCTGAGGCACTACATAGATTGCGGCCGAAATTGACCGTCTCGGCAACGCTAATCTGTAAGGCAACCGCCTAAGACCGCCTCAGCTGGCGGTGCAATTTTTTGCCAATGGTGCGAGACGAAAATCACGGACTTGGTCCTGATTGACGGGAAGTGCGGACGGATTTGACGGACTCGGCTTTCTCGAAGGCAACCGCCTAAGACCGCCTCAGCTGGCGGTGCAATTTTTTGCCAATGGTGCGAGACGAAAATCACGGACTTGGTCCTGATTGACGGGAAGTGCGGACGGATTTGACGGACTCGGCTTGATTAGTCCCTGACATGGAACTGATCCGAACGGACTTGAGCGACATTTGTGAAGGGTAACCACCGCTTTTAACCGACTTGTTACCTTCTCGAAAAGACTACCCACTCAGATGTCGGACGTTGTCGGCTGCACTTGGCTCTAGACGTTCAAGCCGTGCAACGAAACACACCGCCTCAGCCTTGCCATTCAGGAACATGGCCTCAAAATTTGATACCATTGTTCACCGACTTGGCGGCTGCGGTTAGGTGCGTGAACGTTGTTCACCGACTTGTTACGCCTATGTTGTCCCTGTGAAGTTCGGCTAACGGCCGAGTCTAACGGGAGTTGGCAGACCTGTGTTTGGTTTATACCGTAGTATGACCGACTCAGGTAGAGGTACCTGTCGGTATATTCCGAGTTTTACGCACTCGGGCGTCAATGACGGGTCGTCATCACCGCTGATGACGTAGACGTGCTGGCCACGTTATTTGAAGGAGCCATGTTTGCCCAACGGACGAGGCCGAGACAGCCGTTGACAATTTTGGCATCCTTCATCTTTGACCGCCTTAGTTGGGTAAGCCGCTCGGCAGGCGACGGTTATGACCTAAACAAGCCGCTGAAGCACTGTTCGTTGCCGTACAAGAACGAGACGGCCAGTCCATTACTGCTTAATGGGCAATCTGTCGGGTTGGCTTGTCACCGACTTGGATGACAATACGCCCTGCGCAGGCGTACTTAGAAGGGACATGAGGTTAAAGATACGGGTTTCCCACCCGTACTAAACATGGGCTTGGGCCAACGTCCTTGGGTGGCAGGTGCGCATGCCACGTACCCAGCTGGACGGAATGTCAAGTTGAGATGCTAATGACATTGACTATGTTATGCTAAGTGCTCGAGTGATTTGCATCGCAAATGAGTATTATTAGCATATCAAATGGTGCGGACAGGCAATTTACATGACGGGTAGGAATGTCAGCGCCGGTTGGTGGACTGATTGCCGTAGGTCCATTATAATAACAGGTGGATGCATATATTAACACCCCTGCGTCCAATCATGTCCAGGGCTTTGTTTCCCTGTGGCTTTAAAAGGGAGGGACCTGCTAGTCTGTCGACACTGTTCCAGACATGAGCTTGACGGACCGCAAAAGTTTTCTGAAGGCGAGCAGACGACTGAAGCTCAAAGATGCAGAGTCTCCGGGCGGTAGTGGTAGCGATCGTTGTGATGTCCCTAGTAAACGTTCTAAGAAGTCGGGCAAGAAACGCTCCCGTAAGGCGAAGCCATCTCCGGCTGAAAAACCCAGTGGTAAGCGTAAACGTAAGACCGATCGTTCTGCCGATGAGGATGATGACGGGTCACCGGTTGCCAGTGGTTCTCACCCGGCTGCTCCGGGAGAGACTACTTCACCTGCAGAGACTACATCTGCTCTTGTGGGAGATACTTCACCTGCACAGACTACGTCTGCTGCTGCTAGTGAGACAGTGAGTAATGAGACGGCTGATGCCATTGGTTCTCCCCCGGCTGCTCCGGGAGAGACACCACCTGTTGCTACTATGAGCCCTCATCCTGCGTCAGGAGAGGTTCCTGTGCCCAGTGCGAAAGAGCTTGAGTCCTCGTCATCAGCAGAGGCTGCCGAGCCCGCTCCTGCCATAGTTTCGTGTGCTGCGATGTCCCCGCCGAAAAAGATAGTGCGGAGGGTTCGTTATCAGGATAGCCCACCTGATTTTGAGCCAGATATGATCCTTGATGCCGCTACGGGCGAGTTCAGGCCCAGACGCCCAGACGACGGTGATATCACCGCTGAGTCCGACTCGGAGGTTGACGAGGATGCGGCAGAGGACGATGACTTTTATGACAGGCAGTACGTAGGTGAGGCAAGCTCTGACGACGATGATGACGTTGCTGCTGTGTTGGCGGAGGACGACACACCTCCTGTCTGGCGTATGTCGGAGACTACCGATGCTAATATATTTGAGGAGACGATTTTGACCATGAGAGAGGACCGACTTTCACCTTGCCCAGCCACGCCCGTGAGCTCGATTACTTTTTTAAGTTTATTCCAGCTACACTGATCAGATTGGCCAAGGACGAGACTAATAAATACGCCAAATTCCACCAGCGACATATCGCTAGGAAAATAGATAAATACTGGCGTAACGCTGACTACCGAGAGGTGCAGGCGTTCATTGGCGTCTTAGTCTGTATGGGTATCGACCGTAAATCATCAGTGGAGGATTATTGGTCTAGCGATCCCTTTCTGAGAAACCAGGGTATTTCTACTGTGATTACCCGCAGTCGCTTTCAGCAGCTTATGCGATACTTTCATCTGGCAGACCCAGAGAACGATCCACGTCGTGATCCTGATGAGGCACGCCGCCGACGTCGGTGTCAGGAGGATCCCCTGTATAAAATCAATCCATGGATGGAGCCCATAGTTGACCGGTGCGTAAATAATTATAAGATGGGTAGAGAGATCTCCATCGACGAGGGCATGGTGCGATTTAAGGGCCGTTCTAAATTTAAGCAGAGATTACCGCATAAGCCTGATCGAGACGGTTTCAAGATATGGCAGCTGTGCGACTCCACCACTGCATACATAGCTAACTTTGCACCGTACCTAGGTGTGAAATATCGGGATCGGACTGATGGGAGACGGCAGGAGCGAGGTGTGGTGAAAAGAATTACGATGGAGCTGGTCCAGCCATTCTGTGGATATAATCACAGCCTATTCTGTGATAGCCTGTTTAGCACGGTCGTTACTGCTAGAGAGCTGATGGAGACCGGGATCTACATGGTCGGGAGTTTCAACCGCCGTAATCGTCGCACCATGCCCCCTCAATTAATTCCGCCGGGTAAGAGGAAGCGCCTTCCTCTGTCTGTTGGGGATATGAAAGCCACGACCAGAACGGACTCTCGTCTTAACATCACTGCTTATCAGGATAGTAACGCTCAGGTGCTGATCTTGAATACGGTCTATCCACCCTTGGAGTGCGTGCCAGTGGGGGAGGGAGACGAGCGGCGACAAGTGCCTCTGTCGCTGTATAATTATCGCCGGTACATGGGAGGCGTCGACCGAGCCAACCAGAAGCGCAAGTACTTTCACACTGGGCGCAAGAACCACAGATGGTGGACATATCTGGCATGTTACCTGATTGATGTTGCCCTGGTAAATGCATATATATGCTTCAAGCATGTACACCCTGATAGTAAGCTGACCCATAAGATGTTTCATCTGCGTGTCGGGAAACAACTCATTGGCGGTTATTGTGGGCGATCGCAGCCCAGTGTGAGAGAGGTCGAGGCCACTGTTTCTCTTGCCTCGTACATCAATCCACAAAATCAGCCGATGCACGTTGTCAGCCGTTTGGAGGGGCGGCAGAAATGCTGTAAAGTATGTAGCAGAGAGGGTAAGACCACTGCGAGCGGACGACTGTCTGAGACGTCCAAAGGATGTAGTCTGTGCGGGGTTCATCTTCACGAGGGCGAGTGTTTTGCGGCTTTTCATCATCGCATGATGCTACGAGGTAAGAGGAGCATTGGCGTGCAGACCTCTACTCACACAGCCCCGACGACACCCATCAGCAAGAGAACCCGACGTAAATAACGGACAGGGGACAGCTTCGCCTAACAGTGGCTTGACTGTATTCTGAACACGGACCATGATCACATTTTGAGCACGGTTGTGCCGTTTGTTTGTGCTTTACGATCCCGCTGATTGTAAATTGAAACACGGATTATTTTGTACAATCCCCCGATTGTAATCTTTGTAACACGGACCATGCACTCGGACGTCGAGACAGACTCTGAGATTTATTATTCGGCATAATGTAAATTATTCCCGAATAAAATACTATCTATGGATCGCATATTTTCGTTTGTTTTTGTTTGTTTAGACGGATTATTTTGTACAATTCCCCCTATTATAATTTTTGAAACACGGATCTGCCACCCCGATTGTAATTTTTGAAACACGGACCATGCACTCGGACGTCGAGACAGACTCCGAGATTTATTGTTCGGCATAATGTAAATTATTCCCGAATAAAATACTATCTATGGATCGCATATTTTCGTTTGTTTTGTTTTTACCCCCACTTTCGTTTTTGGCAGATCCGTAAGGACGCTATAGTAATGGATGAACGTGCGTTGTATCACGTGGGAGGGGCACAGCCCAACGGAGGCTGTGCTCGTGCGACGTAGACGTTGTACCAACCATCTGTCGTTGGGGTTAGTGCATAGAGCAGTTGCACTGTCCAGAGCTAAGGTGGTACAAACTGCACCTTAGTAACAACTGCACAACTAACGTGTTAGGAAACGGTAACACTAACGAGCTAAGTGTTCACTGAACTGGCCAAACTACGTACACGCCTTCCTTCAATGGCGGAACTATGTCGTTGACACTACGTCAAAGCAGACTGCAATGTGCGACTCTTCCAAGTCGTTCAAAGTACGTGGCCAAGTGACACAACCCAGGGGAACAGGACAGGTTTGAGGGTGCTGCCGCACCCATAGCACTAACCCCTGGGTCTTCTACTAACCCACGAGAGAGGTGACGTTTCCCCGGTGTGGCCGTGCGTGCCGGCGAACGAGCTTTACTTCCGCGAAAGTAAGCTAGAAAAGGGCATAAAAGTGCACGTCCCCCGGGGCAAACAACGCCCGTGACCTCGTCATTTTCTGGACACAACCTCATCAGCGGTTGCCCCTCTATACGGGCATGCAAAAATTTTTGAAGTCTAACACGTATATGGTCGGTAATCGTACCCCGAAAATGCGGTATTTTCCCGCCAAATGCCTGGCAGGAAAGCGTGCAGGAGAGCCTATCTTCTGTAGACACGGAAAAGGGGGCCGGTTTTGACCGACTTGGCAGGATAACGGACAGGGGCGCTCGGCAGGAAAAGGTTAAACCAATACCTAGCCGCCTGTTTTCTCCTCTGTGATGTTGCCACTTCAACCCGAATATTACTATGGTAAACCCAGCAGTGTATATTTAAAATTACAACCCTATTTCACTCCAGGTTTCTATGGCAACATGTGAGATTGCTGCTTCAACAGCCTGGACTTCTAAAATAGATATATAAACATAAATGGGCCGTAAAATATCTTTATTTGACAACGGTCTTCTGAATTGATTGCTGTAACCTGTGAGATAGACAGAGTCAGGGCCTACTCTAACCAATAATAAATTGATGTGAAGTTACGTTGCTAAGCACACTGGTATTTACATTTTGGTTTTACTCATATATGTTTAGCCTTCAGTCTCATTCCCCCTCTACTGTCTGTACTTCTGATCGGCATCGGTTGCCTGTTACGGCCGTCATCTGTGCACAAAGTCAGAAGTTGTATTTATCAATCTTTGCTTCTCTGACTCATAACATTTGATAGGTGATGTCAAAGTTTCCATATTATCCAGTTTATTCATACAATGAAGAGAAGAACTAGAGGCAAATTACATAGTCAGTTTTCAATAGAATTACTAATTATGTGCGTTGTTATAGAAATGTGATGAGTCCCATCAAGAGTGATGGGATGTATCTGCATATGATTATTCATGCATGATAGTTTAACTCTACAGCATTAAGTTACAATCTGTAATTTGAACTATCACATAATACAGCAAAATTTGCTCCGGTTTAAGAAGACAGAACTGAAAGAGACCTGAAAAGCTGTGGAGAAGACCCCCACACATGTGACCATTTGTTATGACTCAAATATTTCTTTGTTACAGACACAGACCAGGCGATCTGTTTGTTCCTATAAATACATCACCTAGAAGGGTGATATATATATATGTTACTAATACATGGTACCAACAAGAAGACAGAGCAAACATCTGTTGACACTGATAGGAGAAACTCACACTTCATCAAAAACATAAAATGTCTGAAGAAAAAAAAAAAATATGAATCATGAAAATTACTTCTTTTTTCAGCAAAGTCTTTTGTAAACAACTTTATACTTTCAGAGCTTTCATCTTTACATATGTACATTCTGTCAGCTGTGTCTGTTTTATGGTTTTTTCTAAGTTTACTCCAGTACATCTACATTATATCAGTGAAGGTATGCCCTGTTCTAGCAGTGGAATGTCTAGTATCTTCTTTTTCAAGCAATAATCAATGACCTCTGTCTCAGGCAGTATATTGTGTACGTAGTGCCATCACTGTGGGCCAAATTGTGTACATATAAGAGCTGGGACCCTCCATCTAAATATCTTTGATAGCCACATAGTGTTCATTTGGGCAGGGACTGGCCGATGAGTGTACAGGCACTCTCTCTACAGTTCACCATATTTAGGCAAACTTGTACATTGCAAGAGATGATATGAACAATCCCTGTTAAGCGTACAGTGTGATAAGGATGAATTTGCTGCGTTTGACGTCTGGTATACCTTGTCAAAGTTTCATTAACCATCCAGTCCCATTTCCCTAAATTGAGGTCCAAATTCACAGATTTGAACAATAGGGTTGGAGCAAACCATGTTGAGAACAGGGTTAATATTAGATGCAATCTGATCTGAAACAGATGCAGAGACAGCAGCATACACAACTTTATTCTGTGCTGCTATTTTGGTTGTGGCATGGTTTACAATATGGTACATGTACCATCAGTACATGTACAACACGATTTCATCAGACTGATGCATTCTACAGTAGATGTTATGCAAATGCAGCCCTCGTAAAGGCTTGACCAAGTCTTTCTTACATTGTAGTTCGCCAACTTGTTTCCAGATGCAATACATAGTTGAATTACACGTGTTGAAAAGTGTCTTTCATGTACCAGAAATCATTTGTTTGTTTTGCTGTGTGTTACCCACCTATACTGTGTACTGTGGAAAGAAGCATGGCTCTGCCAACTGGTTACTTCAGCGTGTTGCAGTGTCACAAAGCAAAGCAACATATACATATAACTTATCACTTATATCAACAGCAGTCACCAAAATAATACACCAAAGTTGGAACATGTGTTCCTTGTATGAATCATATTTAACTGCAAATATACCTTATTAGAGCAGAGCATTAACTAGACCAGCACATATGGTTATAACTTTGTAAGCCAAAGCATACTGGTACAGCCCAAAGTAGAAAACAGACATGACTAGCACTAAGTATTCCAATGCAACCGTTATGATACACAAATATGAAAAATTAAACTACTATTTTCAGGAAAAATTAAACTACTATTTTCAGGAAAATATATTTGTTTGTTTGTTTTATTTATTTATTTACTTGTTTATTTATTTATTTACTTTTTCTTTATTGGTACTTGCCCTTTATATCTCTGGCTTAACCTTTTTCCAGGACATATTGTAAACATGTTTATCATACATACCACCGTGTATTTATATATTTATTCCTCATTAAGACAAGATCAAGCTCTTCCATAATTAGACTAACATATACAAGTGGATATAATTGATACAATGTACATGTATATATTTGTTTAGCGACACCCTAAACTCCAAAAAGACCTAAAATATTGAGTGAAAGTAAGTTTCTTCCATAGCAAACTGAAGATGCAAGAGTTTGGTGACAGTTTAACTTTCTCTCACATATTGATGAATATATTACCTGTTATTAATGTTACAATTCAACCATCTCTTTGCACTGAATGTAGAGCCGATTACGGAAATTTTTGTCATGAATCTGAACTACAAAGTTACAAAAATATGAGAATTTGACTTGTATCAATTCTTAATATTTCATTTTCTCGTTTTTGCTCTGACAGCTGCACAAGGACTGGGGACACAGTGTTTCCAAAATACTTGAGGGGAGTGGAGTGTTAGCGTTGGTGACGTTGGAAAAACTGCCTCTAGATGAACACCATGCGATGAGAGTGGGCAGATTTATTGCTGAACATCTTCAACATCACAAATGTGAACTTCTCAGGTAAGTCAAGCAGTATTACTAACAGAAGTTGGATGTGTTTACGACCGTAAGTGATGCATATACGGTGACCTCTTCAAGAAGTATCACAACTGTGTGTTGAACCTCCAAGTATCATAAAGTGTGAATATTTTATAGTGTTTTTAGGTATGCAGTTATTATATATCATATCATGTCAAAAACAGGTTTGTACACTATTGATATGATCCATTTTGTGAGTTGCACACATACCTTGTATACACAATGTCATCTAGGTATGACCATTCAGTTGGCCATAGGACAGATATAAACATAAATTCAACATTCCTGAAATTCTCTTTGTTTGGCTTGTCTGTCTTCGGTCTTTATCGAACATTCGTTCGAAAATCTGATGGGTCGGTGTAAGACAATTCAGATATGCCTGATAGTGATATCAGATTTCTGAATTTGTGCAATCATTGTATGTCTGTGCAGTGCTCTACAGAAAGATGCAGACTCAAGACTAACTTTTTCTGTAGGAAATTGATGTATATTTCATTTTAGCATTCTGGGTCAGAGTACACAGTTGCGTAGTGTGACAGACATTCCATGAACTTAAAAAAGTAAAATAGACAAAGAACAAATCTGAAATTTTCAAGCAGCTGAAAATTCTGCTAATAAGTGAGTTAAGTGTACAGCTTCTTCATGATGACTGGCCACCTAGCCATGGATATAAAGTATGATACTAACATGCATATGTCTCTGCCTGTTTGATTGATTCTTAACATGATATGGATAACAAAAGTTCCATTTTTAAATTCACGTGTGATAATAAATATTGAATATACTGGTAACAAGCTGGAATTTTTGTAGTTATGACATAGGTAATTCACATTCTCAAATTAGATGTAGGCGATGTCTTGACTGTATTGGGTAGCATAAAATGATATCTTGGACAGCACTTTTTACAGCTTAAAGATCAGAGGCCAAAAAATAATCAAATAAAATAACAGTGAACTCTGAATAGTTGTCATAATTTTTCCTTGTAACTCTGTTATGATGTAAAGTGATATTTTAAAAACATGAACATGTTAAAATTAGCTGAAAGAAGCAGGCCAGTTTTTCCCTCCTGGGTCAGTGAACTGTAAAATTAACCCTCTTACACAAGTTTTGCAGGTCAACTCACCTTCTGCTAGTTTGCAGCCAAATTTGAATATGCACGTATGGTATTAAATTTAGCTCTCCTGATAAGATTTTTGTATGCATGTACAGTGAATGGGGAATGTACAAAGACTGCAGTTTGTACTGACTCTAAATTTTGTACAATATTTGCTCTGTGGCGTCAGCAATATGATATTGCTAATCATAGATTCTATGTACCCCTACCATGGTATGTCTCAACACACTACAAGCCATGTCATTTTATACATGTACTTTGGAAAATTTGCAATGATGTCATTTGTTGTTTGCCTGCAAATTCACCCAGTGCAGAATAAATTAGACATTACAGTGTCCACTGAATAAGGAATTATCCACCCCTTCTAGTTTCATGAAAATTAAATGCTACAAATAGTTATGAATATTTGATGAAGTGAATTTGCATTCTATGGATGATCCTGCAATATGTATGAATGTCTAATTCATTTTTCTCAGATTTCAACTTTCTCTGGTGATAGTTGCATGTCTTTGTAGAATAAAGCTGATTCCAAAAGCTGACATTTCTGTAATTAATATGCAAAAAAAATTAAATAAAAACGTTTTTAAATTTTTTTTTGAATTTTGTGTCAGCAGCAACCAATATAGTGCTTACAATGTTATCTAGTGATAAAATTACTATGATCAGTGCTATAGGGTTGTTTTGTGAATTTTTCAGTACTTGCCAAGTTTTGCTAAATTTTGATTTTTTTCTACCATAGATGGGATATAACACATGTACTGCTTTACTTCCACACATCTGCCGATTATGAAATTCTGGGTAAACTCTTCCTTGAAGGGCAACTTGATGACTGCGATGGCTACAAAGTCACTAGGATAGAACGTAAGTCAAGTAGTGTTTTTCATAAGACTAGAGAATGCATAAGTAGGTTTGGGTACCCGTGTATCATCTCTGCTATCCCTGCGTCTGTTTCCTTTGATATACCAAGATGCAACCTTGTGAACCAAACCAGGGAACTTCTACACGCCCTACCCAAAAACACTGTCAAATCATTGGTAGTTCCTAGTCCATATTTCTGATGTGTTGCTCGGTTTGATCAACTCATCTTTGTTAGTTTTATGCAGAGAGTTGTGCCCATCTCTCTGTAGGCAGAGTGATTATAAATTTTCTGAAAGTAGACTCCACAGAGTGATATCTTTGATATTGACTTCCCACAAGTTCCTTGTATTGTGCCTCATTGGACAAGATGTTTTGTTATTGCCTTCAGCATTGTCATGGATACTCATACATGTATCCTTCACAATGATATGTGTATCAGGTGTTTCGCTTCTTACCACATTTTCTGAAATATGAAATGATCAAAACTTTCAATTTCAAATCAAAACGTTTAGAAAAATGGCCTTGTGTCATTCACGCAGCGTGACAAATATTATCATAGAATTCTTTGAAAAGGATATCTGCAAACTAATGTCTTCTATCAATTTAAACGGCAATAGGAAATACTTTTAAAAAGTAGGAGAACTGATTTTCCAAAACTGTTGTACTTACAGAACTGATTTCAAATGGCAGGGCAGGTCTTTCATTGAAATGCAAAAATAAATATCTGTCGTAAATTATTGACAAGTCTTTTGGACATTGCAATTACAAGGATAATAATGGTTCTTTTCAGTGCCATATGTGTTGATGAAGACCTCATAGATCACCTGTCAAGGGATCCTAACACCAATGTGTAGCGATGTACAAGGTTGCAAAAGAAACTCAATTTTGTGCAAATTCTGACATCAAAAGCCAAAATCGTGTACACATGAATTTATTAAATAACAACAAAGATGTGTACTATATCCTTTTCACTAAATACTATGAACAAAATATTTTAAAATGCAAACAAGGACAAAACAATTGTCTCTTGGGGTTGGCTGTGTTATATCCATATTATAAATTTATATCAGCATTCTGAGATTGTATGCTGTAACATCACATACATTGACTCTCTGTCTCTCTATTTCCACTGATCCCTCAGCCTGCGTACTGACCAACCCACCCAGGTGTTTTGTAGAGATTCAACTACCAATGCACGACGGAGACAAAATCAGAACAAGTATGCTCCCCATAATCACGCCTTTTTCATCCGCCTTCACCCACGTGACAATCCGTGAAATGGCTGATACCCACCAAGGTCACGACAACTCGGATGAAACGACGCCGCCAGCCAAACACCGGAGAGTTGATAGAAGTATACCATCTATTGCTGTTACGATGATGTTCACCGGGCAGATGCAGAAGCGAGCGCTCAAATCGGCGAAATGTCTAGCGTCAGCTCCATGGGAACTGTTCTCTCTTCCGGACTCTGTCATAAAAGTAGTAGACTATGACACCCAGTATTTCAACAATACGGAAGACGATATGCCGCTGTGGGCTGTCAAAACCGGTTGTCCAATGGCTGGGGTCAGGATATCGCTCTTTGTACGCGAAAGGATAAACTTTGATATCATGGACCAGTTCTACAGGAACATTACTGGTGTCACGCCCTTTGAGAGAGACCTCAACAATAGCGAAGTGCGTTACGCGACGTTCACCTTATCGCCGAAAGCAGAGTTCACCCTGGTACACTACCCGGGGGTCAACCCCCAGCCTTTGGACAATCTTTCACTGTACTTTTGCGTTGAGAACCAATCAAAGGCAATCGGTGCTGAGAAGATCTCCGACGACCACTGGCAGCTGAAAGATATAGAAGGGAACAAAGTTATCCTGTTTCTGCCGACAGTTTGAGGCAAGACCCACGATATTTAGACTTATGCATAGTTTTATAGTAATTAAATACAATATTCACACACGTAATTACAATCAGTTGTAAATTCGTAGTCCTGTTTTGATCAATAGAACTGCAAGATAGCATTGTTTGGGAGAATTTGCAAAAAGAAACCTGAAATGACATCGACCAACAGAGGATGTATTTTTTGTATCACAGAGATAGAGTATGAGGGTGGCTTTTTGAGTTTACCACAGCCTGTGTAGCACACAAACCTGAAAACCAAATTTGTGGTAATTTCATGGAGTGGTACAACTTCAAACTGATGGTGTTCTTGTAGAGCATTATCAGAATCATTGTCATCGTTTTGTATCCAAGACAAGTAGAGAGTTTGGATCTCCTTGACAACAGAAACATCGGACATATCCGTCGTCATGCGACAGCATAACATGGAGGAACAAAAGTCTGTAAGCAGAGTTTTCCAAGATCACTCAGAGACTCTTCAGTCGTTAGGCAATCCACAAATCAGTATAAAGATGTTGTTCCTTCTGTATTCACACTGCCAGTGCAGCCTTCATCAAATTACAAATCGATATAAAGTATGCTGGGAGGCAAACAAAACACTCATACGCATGTCTTTGTATAACAGCATCACTCATAACTTGTGATATTTGATACATTTTACTATCACCAAGACAAAAAAAAATGAGTGATACCTGAATCGAATGCAATGAAAGTGATACCTTCAATGGATGACACACAAATCAGATCTCTGATCCACTTAAAACTTTTTGGGTTGAAAGTTTCTAGGGATGTCTTTAGAGCCCAAGTTGACAGGTTACTCTGTAGTTGTGTTTTTCTGGTAAGCTTTCTCTGTTCAGACAAGAACATCCAATCAAAACAAGGGGCAGTGATTCTATGTAACTTAAATATTCAGAAAGTGGATCTATTATTTTGTGACCTGGTTAGGCCTGTAGAAGTGGTTGTTGTGTCAGAAAATAATACTTAGTGTACCTTATTTATGTATCTCATTACCATGCCTTTGTACCGGTATGTTAAATACTGCACAGACTTTGTTCGACTGGAATAGGGTTTCACCGCAGACAATCAGACTTGTTAATCTGTTATGCAGTTACTTGTTAATCACTTAAATGATTAGGGTGCATTTTATACCCTGAGAAAATTTTGATTGTTGAGATTTCTATCGTTGAAAATTGTAAGTTCCTTTAGTAATTTGATGATGAATTTTGACTGACAATTTCCATCATCTATATTTGTATATCAGTTGCAAAGGAAAGATTGATATTTTATTAAAAATCACTATGATTGAATATTTCAATTTGGCAGCAAAGCTGCAAGAATACAGTTTCAATTTGATGGACACGACAGGATGTGGAATGGTAAATTGTGAAACTGGAAAAACTCAGTTTTTATTATGCCAAGTTAGTGTTGAATTTTCCATACAGGGTTAAACGTCACTGGTGTGTTGCCATAGTGGAAATGAATAGCATTGCTGTTGCGCATTTTGTATGATTGGTCACTGACCCAGCCACTGGATTGTATTATGGCAAGATTGTTTCTGCCTGGCCAGCTAGTTCATGAAACGGTCTCCAAGTGACTATGCTAACCTGAATCTGGCTGTTATGGTATGTTCCTGATTCTGTGGCATGCGTAATCGTAGTTTTTGCAATAGTTTTGTAGTTTTTACTTTAAATTTGTTATGTCGGCAAATTTTAAACAGGTATAAGCAAAATAGTTTAGCAGTAACATGTACAGCAATTTAACTTTTTCACTTCATTGCTTCAAGCAAACATTGCCCCCAAGGCTTTTCAGAAGTCAAAAACCCCACCTACCTATCTGAACCCTTTTCTACGGTCACTCACCTCTTTACAGACTTCCTGCTTCTCGCACAATGTAAATGATCTGAACATTTTAAGGCGTTGTAATTAATTTATAACGTAAGTTTCTATGGAAAAAATGTCGCTATCTTTCATTCCATTACTTGTGCCAACCTGCTGCAGTTTGATATCACAGTTGTTGAGAGGTTGAGTTAGCTTTATGAGAATATTTGCATTGAGTAAATTAAATGCTTTTCAGACTCTGGTCAACATACTTAGACTTTTCTCGCTTCTTATTTTGTACAGATTGACCCAGTCTATCAATGTTGACGTGTCATTTGGTCAAAATGACCAAAGTTTTGTGAAAGTGTTAGAATCTGTCAGGCATGAAACAGTAAAGAACACCAGATAAAGCCTCCCCCCCCAAAAAAAAAACCCAAAACAAAACAAACAATTAAGGTAACCAACAATTTCGAGATGATTTATTCAAATAATTCTGCTGCCTTGGAATTGTACTTTTGACAGTGCAAGAAAACAGTGCAGAGATTGATCCCTGGTGTAGGGTAGGAAACACAGACAACCATGTCTTAGCAACGACCTTGAGGGTCCAAGAATTTGTTCTATTGGCTGTCCTCCGAGGTCAACAGAACCTGATACACTGTGATGTGCGTGCAGAAAACGATGTATGTGTAGACTCTGGGAAATGAATAGGACACGAAACTGTCAGCCCAGGAAATGAAATACTGGGATCTAAAGTTATCCCAGCTACAGGTCTTGTCTGAACAGTGAACTCATTGTTATATGTGAAACTGCTTGTTGACTGTAGAATATATTTTTTGCAATGGTTCTAGAATGCAAGTTTTTACTCAATTTGTAGCGTTAATACCAAGACTTTCGGAAAAACTGAACAGTAATTAGAAAAAAAAATTGTAATTTTTCCAAGTCAAGGCTTTGTACGGTTTCCTTTTTCTGCCCAGAATTTTTTTGGGAAAATACCTGTGATGGTGTGATATTATAAGACAAATACATAAGATCTTTCATCAAAAGGAAAGGTTGTTTCAGTGTCTTACTTAAAGCTCCGATCGTTTACGTCTTTTGCATTATTTTTTTCTCTGTTAGCTGAACACAGCTTCTTCTCATACTCTGATGTTACCTGCCAACCCTGCCTGTATGTTTGTGACTGCATTTTATATTTAGTCCAGAGTAAAATTCATTCATTAACAAAAACATTGGCACATAAAGTGTTGTCTGTGAGGCAAATGCCTTTGGTTTCAACATAACATGATTCACAGTGACACAGAAATATTTGAATACAAGAAAAAACCATGAAAATATTGTGAAGAGTAATACATCCATTATCCCACTAAATGTTGTGTCAAGATTCTGAGTGTTAAATTGTACCCTAGTTAAATCTGATAGAGATAGTGAAACAATCAGAATCATTTCACTGAGTTGACCTGATTTAAGTCCAGTGAGATGACCAGGTCAGTGACCCCTAGGGTATATCCTGCGGAAGCAATTTACACCCCATGTCACAGATTCTGTAGATTCTGGGGGTGTTCAAGCTGCAAAAGGAATTAGGAGTGAAAGTGAAAAGACAATATTGCAATGAGTCCAATGTTAAATGTTGATCAGACTTAGTCTCTGTCATTCTCCTAATAGCAATGTCATACATCAACTAACTCTTGCAGTCCTAGCTACACCATGTAGGAAAAATTGTACGTGTTGAGTATTAACACAGTCCCTCTAAGAGGGACTGTGGTATTAATAATGATGACATTGCTAAACATAGGATTTTATTTGAATGCAAAACTCAAGACAAAGTTCTCCATAATTTGGTTCCAAAATGTGTCGGGATCTTTCACTTAAAATGCATCATCCATAACTATAGAATACCAGAGATATTTATTTGGCAATCGCAATGTGGAATTCATCATGGAAATTTGCGCCTCAAAGCTATTCCACGTCAAGTCTGCAGCTCCATAAGTATTGATGTTGCATACTCTAGAGGGCGCACTTACCTAAAAATGATTGAACAAATCAACCCGACTCCATACTCTGGCAAGTTATCAATTATTTTGACCTCCTTTATATCAGGTGCTCTGTAAACATTCTAACACACCTTTTGGAGAGGGTCACTGACTATTACACTTCATAAATTGACCAGAATCACTTGGTTGTTTCTAGAGTAACAGGTATGTCATGAACAGATAAAGTTTGAAAATAAACTTTTGTGAATTCATTGACCCAATCTCGAAAAGAGTAAAACATAGCAATAAATAGTTTAGTATATCAGCTGTGCAGAAATAAATTTATGAATATATAAGTGATGGAGAAATAGAGAAAAGAAAAATGCTCTATGGTTCAAGAAAATAGAGTCCAAGATCAATTGAATAAAATGTCGCACTGACTACTACAGAGTTCTAAGGAAACAGGACACGGAAGAGTCTACAGCAGTACAAGCATGAGTGGATAAACAGGAATGCACTCAGTGCTATCTTCTTTTCTGCACGTGGTTCTGTTTCTACTGAAGTCCATTCAAATTCCTGGTTTTCATCCATTGATGAGCTATCAAAGAAAAAGTTTGAGATATTCAAAGGTGCAAGAGTGATAAAACATTGAACCCAAATAGACCTGTCTGATAAGGTTAACAGGTTTGAGGTAGAATGCACTTTGGGGACTGATTTTCGGACTCCCAACATCTTACAGTTCATGTTTGGGTCTCATAGCTTATGTGAATTCGTTTTGAAACCTAAAGAGAAACTTCTATCGTCTTTTTTCAAGTGAAAATTAAAACTTTAAATTATTACCCACATCGAAAGCAAATAGCAATCATTTTGGAGACAGTGTGCTTTCAGGTGCAAACTTGAAACGCCTTGTGATTACTACTGTTTATTTCTTGATTATGAGAAAGAATTCTCAAAGGTTCCGTGAAGAAAGTATTAGCAAACTTTAAAATCATGTTTGCCATGTAGTGTCATGTCTGCCATTATCGCACGACAAAACAATTTTAGGTTTTTGTTCCCAATGTATGGGTCAAGGAAATGTTTGGGACATCCAGAAATTTCAAAATTTTTAGTATAAATAAAAATGTCATGTCGTTTGCTATTTTTTGTATGCTTATTCTCTCCACTGTGCAACAGTTTATAGGCCACAATCATTGTGCCAGTACTTTCAAAGCATGATACTAAAGCACAAAATATGGTCAGATAAAAATGAAGCACACGCACAAAAAAGTTTGCAATCCACATATTAACTTTTTTTAATAAACAAAAGTACATAAATATACACTATGAATACATGAATATACATAATTTATTGCATACAATACATTTACAATTCTGTAAGCTAAAGTATACAATATACAAAAATAACTTTCACACATTGAGGGCGCTATCAAAATCTGTTTCCAGTCTCTGTACGGGAGTGATTCAAAAAGCCTAGAGGCTTGTACACAAATACTTTTGTTCCCTACATACATATATAGATGTAAAATGAGGTATACCTGCCATTTAGATTATAAGTACACAACAAAAGATTCCCGTATTGTATCGATCATTTCATTCATGCTGTTTGAGACAAATCAATCTTGCCAGGAAAGTTGCAATGTATCTAACATTTCATTCTATGTGTGGTTTCATTACCCTTCTGACTGTTACACCTGATTGTAGCTCATTTGGACTTTGTATTCACTCCACTTTGTTTGAATTATACTTATAAATGTGATAATCATTTGCATAATCTATGTTAGTAATCGAATTATTCAAACTGATCATCCATAATTCTCTTTGCCGCCAACATAGTCACTGTGCTTGGTTGGTTTTATTTCAACAGTACCTTTGTAAGTAAAGTGAGTAATTTTTTCCCAATAAAGACAATTCACATTATATTTAATACATATATCCTCCAATTAAACATATTTTTGAAGTCCATGGTGATCATATGATCACTTTGGTCTCAATAAACTGCAATAACTCGAGTATAGCCAGTATAAGTATCTCGTAATTCAGCTTATAACAATTTTTACATTTTAATCCTTGGCTGACATTTACCTTTTACAGATTTACCAATCTACTTCAATGATATTAGTCCACTTTTCATAAATGTAATAAAAGCACATATGAAAGTATTCCACGGAACCACTAACATCTCATGCTAGTGAATATAATCATTGAATTACTCTATCTACTTCCTTAAGTGTTACAATTTACACTGAATTGAAATGAGGGTTACAGATATGTCAACATAAGTATTCCACAATTCCTCTTTTTTACCGTTTACCTTCATGCTTTGGCCCTCACCCATTGTGATAAATGGTGATTGTGGACCTGTTTACAAGGAATCGGGGTGAACAGGTTAACATTGTCTCAGTTTTAACACTGGATTCTAGCAAAAATACGACTCTCAACAATTTCTGATTTTCAAGGTCAATAAATCAGCATGATATTTACAGGGTGATTGTAAAAGTTACCTCAGTTGTAATATTGTGTCAAAAATCTTGGTATCTGGTAAGTTTCAATTTTTTCATGAATTATTACACCTGGTCACCTGGCTTCTGTGACAGTGGTAAAATTCAAAGTAACATTCCATCAGTGTAAATACTGTAATTCAACTGGTTATAGATTTTCAGTGTACACTTTCAACAAAATATGTTAATCACAAATCGCATTAACTCCACATTTCGCTTTCCAGATTCCTTATCATAGAGCAGTAGAGAGGCTGCTTGGATGGTCGGTTGTCTGTCTTTCTTACAATTTAGGAGGATTTACAGCTCTATATGAGTAAAGAGGTTGAAATGTTCTTTCTAAAATTCCAGTCAAAGGTTCTATGAACATAATACCTGTAAGTATATTAGTAAAGACGATGTAATGACCACTTTGGTGAGATGGACCACCATTTATATTGCTGTTGGTTACAGATATTGTCACTGTGATGTCAATGATTTAAGCCAAAAATGATTGCACTCACATTTTTGATGTATGAATTGCTTGTGGTTAATGAAATAAGTCATGACTCTCTGAAAATGAAGTTATTGCTGTGCATGAATTGACAAATTTATCAATTCAACGTTAGAATCTACAGTGTAAATGAAATATTTTGATCTTTCCTGATCTCTTTCCTCTCTTGACAATTTTCTGGACGATTTACATTTCAGCACACCTGATTGCAATAAACTGAAATTTTGTGTCTAATAATGGAGAAAGAACAGTAACAGTACAGTTTTGTACTGAGTTCTGTTATAACTAAATTTACCATACTGGCCAGATGAAATTTTGAAGATGAACAGTGGGCAATGGTGAAAGCATTGAAGTAATTTCTCTTAAATATGGAAATTTATTATGTATATATTTGTAAGAGTTATCTCAGAATAAAGTGTTAGGATCATCATGATTTTGCAGAAAATTTAGCAG